>NW_026596089.1:4079513-4118695 GCF_907164565.1 Psammomys obesus | reverse complement strand
CCTAAGACACAAAGATAGACATTACCTGAGGGTAAAAGGTTGGAAGATGAGTTTCCAAGCAAATGGACCCAAGAAACAAGCAGGAGTAGCCATTCTAATATCTGATAAAATAGACTTTCAACCAAAATTAATAAAAAGAGATGAGGAAGGACACTTCATACTCGTCAAGGGAAAATTCCACCAGGAAGACATCACAATCCTGAACATCTATGTCCCAAATGCAAGAGCACCCACATTTGTAAAAGAAACATTGATAAAATTTAAACCACATATAGATCCCCACACATTAATAGTGGGAGACTTCAACACCCCACTCTCAACAAAGGACAGGTCAACAAAACAGAAATTAAACAAAGAAACAATATCTCTGACAGAGGTCATGAATCAAATGGACCTCACAGACATCTACAGAACTTTACACCCAAACACAAAAGAATTTACCTTCTTCTCAGCACCTCATGGAACCTTCTCCAAAATAGACCATATAGTTGGTCACAAAGCAAGCCTCAACAGATACAAGAAGACTGAAATAATCCCTTGTATCCTGTCTGATCACCATGGAATAAAGCTGGACTTCAACAACAACAGAAATAGCAAAAAGCCTACACACACATGGAAACTGAACAACTTGTTACTAAATGACAGCTGGGTCAGGGAAGAAATAAAGAAAGAAATTAAAGCCTTTCTAAAACTCAATGAAAATGAAGACACAACATACCCTAACTTGTGGGACACAATGAAATCAGTGCTAAGAGGAAAGTTCATAGCACTAAGTGCCTTCAAGAAGAAATTCGAGACAGCTCATTCAAGCAACTTAATGGCCCACTTAAAAACCCTAGAAAAAGTAGAAGCAGACACACCAAAAAGGAGTAGACGGCTGGAAATAATCAAACTCAGGGCTGAAATCAATCAATTAGAAACAAATAAAACAATTCAAAGAATCAATGAAACCAAGAGCTGGTTCTTTGAGAAAATCAACAAGATCGACAAACCCTTAGCCAAGGTATCTAAAAGGCAGAGAGACACCACCCAAATCAACAAAATCAGAAATGAAAAGGGGGACATAACTACAGACACTGAGGAAATCCAAACAATCATTAGGACTTACTTCAAAAGTCTATATGCCACAAAATTTGAAAATCTAAATGAAATGGACAATTTTTTTTTTTTGATGGATACATTGAATTCTTCCATGGTATCTTCCACATGTGAGATTCTTTCTTCTATCTCTTGTAGTCTGTTAGTTATGCTTACGTCTGTAGTTCCTGTTTTCTTTCCTAAGTGCTACCTCTCCATGATTTCCTCCGTTTGTGTTTTCTTTAATTTTTCCAATTCTATTTTCAGATCTTGAACCATTTTGTTGATTTCCTTCACCTGTCTGTCTGTATTTTCCTGTTTTTCCTTCAATTTCTTCACCAGTTTGTTTGAACATTCCTCTGTTTCTTTTATTTCTTTCAGTGATTTAATCATTTCCTCTCTGAAAGACAGAAACTGTTTGGCTGCATCTTCCTGTATTTCTTTATGGATGAATGTAATCTGTTTTATTATATCTTCCCCTAATTCTTTACGCATTTTATTTGTTTCCTATATTAACCTCTTCATAAGCATAGATGTAAGGTCACCTTCTTGAATTTTACTTATGTTAGGGTGTCCAGGGCTACTTGCCCCTGGATAACTGGGTTCTGGGGATGCCATATTGTTTTGCCTTTTGTTAGTTGTGTTTTTTGCTGGCCTCTACCCATCTCTCTGTCTCGGGTGTTGTCTGTTAATTTATGGTGGCTGCTGGGTCCTGGGGTGGGGAGAATCCACTTGGTGGGTTTATTTAGGAGATCTTCACAGCTTTTTGGGTATGCTCAACTGAATGATGGTGCCTCTCAGGAATTGTCACAGTTCACTTCAGGCATATGGACCTTTGTGGTAACTGTTGTGTTCAGGAAGGCTCTCCTCTCATCGGGAAGTCCTGGTAATGGCTGCCCTGCTGCTGGGTTTCTTGCTCTGAATTTAGTGAGCTGTAGCTATTGCTCTGAAGGTGTAATTGTTGGGTGCAGCCCTCTTGAAGAACCAGGGATTCCCACAGTTTTGTCAGTTTAGCTAGGGATAATTGATCGAAACTTAGAGCAATATCTGAGGGCTGCTCTAATGGTGCTCCAACTTTTGTAGGTCTGAGGACGCAGCTGTGTGCCCCAGTGCCCCAGTGGTACTCAGTAATGGCAGGTGAGCATGGCGCTCATGCCTGCATTAGAAGACCAGAGGCTAGAGCCTGCTTGAATCCAGAAAGTCTTCTGGAGCTGGGTGTCCTGATTGTTGGACCTGATGTTTTCCCCCGCTATGGGGTTTCCTCCTGACAGGGACACCTAGTCTATGCTTTGGGGACTCCCGTCTTATCTGGGATGGTGAGTAGAACCCACAGGCACAGACATGCACGGCTCTGCCTTTCTGGTGATTGGTGTCTGCCAAAACTGGGTAATTTTTCCCTAGACCTTTTCGGGGTGGTGGTATCAGCTGAGTGCTCTGAGATCAGACCTGCTATTCCCCTCTCTGTGGGTTTTCACCTGACAGAGAAACTCAGTCTCTGGTGCCCTGGGGCCCACAGTTCTATCTGGGGCAGCAAGTCAGGTGCACAATCAGGACTCTGCGCTGGTGCCTGTGTGCCCAGCTTGGCTCTGGGCTGGCTGTTGGGCACCTGCAGAACCCCAGGTTTTTTCCAGAGATTGTCTGGGTGACCTAAGGTCAGTTCCAATCATTTCCTGCTTCATGGGGTGATCTCTCAACTGGAAATACCAGTCTCTGATGTTGCGGGACCCACGGTTCAGTCTGGGACAGTGATCAGAGCATGCTGGCGTGTGGCTCTGGGCTGGCGACCAAGAACCTGGTGGAACCAGGACCTCTTCTGAGGTTTAGCTGGGTGAGTTGAAGCTGATTGAATCCCCCACTGTGGAGTTTCCTCTCACCTGGGAAACACAATCACTTGTGTTTTGGGGCCGAGAGTTCTGATTGCTGGTCACTGTGCTAATCCTGCTGTGCTGCTGGTCAGGAAGAGTATCGTCCTGGCACCAACATCTTGTATCCCCCTGTTTAAACAAACTTTTTAAAAATTTAACTTTTTGTATCTTTCTAAATTATGTTTAAATTATATTCACTTATCTTAGAAGTGAATATAAGCTGCCGTATTTGAATTATTGATTGCATTGTCTGTTAGCATGAGCTTTTATTCATAGAAATAGTTTATGGTCACCATAATAACTGTCATTTTAAATGTCTTTGCAATATGTCAAAACTAAATGATTGTATTTGTTTTTCTTTTTTCTCTTCAGTTAATGTGTTACTGTGGGTCACCTGGATATTTGGCATTTTATATTTTGGAAAATGGCAAGTTCTAGGCATATGCCTTGGCTTGGTCATAATTGTTCTCTGGGGGACATCAGAGAATATTTAAATTAAAACTTGCCCTGATGTGAGCTTAGTTGGCTGAGAAGCAGAAAGAAAAAAAAATGAATGTAAAAAAAAGTAAATGTCTTAAAACTAAGCAGAAGGAAAAATGAACTAAAATTATAAAAAAGGAGGTAAACCCTGGGGCCGCTTGGAACCTGATATGAAGAGCTGAGATAATGAAAATTACTCTGCAGGGCATGAACTTGTGTTGGGAAATCCTGCACAACTCCTTAAAAGTCTAAGGAGAAAAAGAACTCAAGAGTAATTGAATTGCCCTTGACAAAAGCTTTAGAAAACCTGTATATTTTTTCCGCATATAGCCATTTGAAAATACAGGTACTTTTTTGATGATGAAAGGCACAATTTTAATTGTTCCTTATCTAGTCATTTCATTTAGCAGTTCTTTACAAAAAACAAATACCTTTCATATGATTCCCTGCACTCTGCCCAAAGTTTGGTTATGAATCTCAGTATCTGCTTTGATACACTGCTAGGTAGAGTCTTTCAGGAACCCTCTATGGTAGGCTCCTGTCTGTTTCTTGTTTACTCCTACTTCCAATGTCCAGCCCTTTTGTCTTTCTAAGTGAAGATTGATCGTCTTATCTGGAGTCCTCCTTCTTGTTTAGCTTCTTTAGGTATGTTTATCCTATCTTATAAGTCTAGTATCCACGTATAAGTGAGTATATATATCCTGTGTGTCTTTCTTCTTCTGGGATACCTCACTAAGGATCTTTTCTAGATCCCACCATTTGCCTGAAGATTTCATGATTTTTTCCTTGTTTTTAATTGCTGAGTAGTATTCCATTGTGTAAAAGTACCACAATTTCTATATCCATTCCTCAGTTGAGGGGCATATGCGTTGCTTCCAGGTTCCGGCTATTAGGAATAAAGCTGCTACAAATATGGTTGAACAAATGTCCCTGTTGTGTACTGAACATATTAAGACCTGGAGAGGACAGGAGCTTCACAAGGAGAGCAACAGAACCAAAATATCTGGTCACAGGGGTCTTTTCTGAGACTGAGTCTCCAACCAAGGACCATTCATGGGTATAACCTAGAACCCCTGCTCTGATGTAGCCCATGGCAGCTCAGTATCCAGGTGGGTTTCCTAGTAAGGAGAACAGGGACTGTCTCTGACATGAACTCAGTGGTTGTCTCTTTGACTCCCCCCCAAGGGAGGAACAACCTTGCCAGGCCACAGAGGAGGACACTGCAGCCAGTCATGATGAAACTTGATAAACTAAGGCCAGATGGAAGGGGAGGAGGCCCTCCCCTATCAGTGGACTTAGTGTGGGGCATGGGAGAAGATGAGGGAAGGAGGGTGAAATTAAGAGGGAATGAGGGAGGGGGCAAAAGCTGGGATACAAAGTGAATAAAATGTAATTAATGCAAAAAAATAAAAATTTAATTAAAAATTTAAAAAACAAAGTACAACAACCCAGATACCTAACATTTAACTTAATTTATATAAAGGGCTTCCTACAAGACAATGAAAGCAACCTTTTGCATTGAGAACTGTGCTTTAGGTCAGTGGGGTTTATTTTATGAAAACATACTCACAGCTAAATGCTATTTATTAAATTCCAACCTCTTCACTTTCAGGACTATAATGGGTTTCGGATCATAATACTCCAAGTATCCTAGGTGGAAGGGCTTTGAGACAAGCTCAAAAGCAGAAAGGTTTCTCCTTCCTGTTGAGGCTAAACACAAAGTCTTCCTGAGAAAGTTGCTGTCCTTACCTCCTGGAGAAAAGACTACTTGCCTCTGAGTAGAACCCACATGAACAATCAGGCCTGGTTAAGTTTTCCTCTAGTTTATGACCATTGGATCATTCTCTTCCATTCTATCTTGTGCCTCCAAAACTGACTACTCTATATCAAACATGGCATAAAAATTCTCTTGTTTATTTGTACCTTGAGATTTTCATTTTCCTATGCAAACTCCTGTGATATATATTAATAATTTTGTGTGGGCTTTCCCTTGCATGACACAAGAGCAGTAGTTGAGAGCTTCCATCTTGATTCACAAGGAGGAGACAGAAATAATGAAGCCCTTAGAATAGAATGGGCTTTTGAAATCTCAATGCCAACCTTAAGTGACACATTTCTTCTAATAAGGCAGGCCATACCTCCTAATCCTTCTCAAACATTTCCACCAGCCACCAACCAAGGACCAAGTATTCAAATATAATGAGACTATTGTGGCTATTCACATTCAAATCACCATACTTCACTTTTTGGTTCCCATAGGCCTGTGGACCTATTTATAATGCAAATTTTGCAGCCAGAAAAATAAATAAAATCATCCCAGAAAGAACTGCTGAGGAGACATGACCTAGCTCTTCCTTTCTATGCAATCTTTATAGGAAAAGTTATTTTTTGGGAGCATTGCAGCCTATGCATATTTATTTCCTGGTTAACTGAAAGACGTATGTAAAACTTTGAGCTACACTCTCAACCTGACACTTTCCAGCCTGCCTTTATCCTTAAGAGTATGGCAGTCTTCTCATCCTTCCCTGCCCATCCACCAGGTATAGCTCCAACAAGCTAAGTCCCGACCTCATACCAATTTCAGATTGATTTTAGTCTGTGTGTGTGTGTGTGTGTTATAGACAGAGACAGAGAGACATATAGATGATATATAGATTATTAGAGAGAGGGGGGGATGCAGGCACTCACAGATTTATCCACATATGCTGTGGTTTATATGTACTCTAATAGAGCCTGCTCTCTCCTTTTACAAAAGTACTGGTGCTGATACTTCTGTGGGATCCAGTTAAGAACTCCATGAAGGCCTCCTGACAATCTGAGGTTTCTATCTCCTAGAATAAGGAAGACATTACCCTTCAGCATCTACAGGGGAGCCTCAAAGGATTGCATCCTTTTTGAAAGTTCTCCAAATCTCTCTCTCTCTCTCTCTCTCTCTCTCTCTCTCTCTCTCTCTCAAGTTTTTAAAAGTAAACTGACAGGAATTACATTGAATCTGTAGATTGATTTTGGTAAGATGGCCATTTTTACTATGTTAGTCCTGCCAAGCCATGAGCATGGGAGATCTTTCCATCTTCTGATATCTTCTAATTCTTTCTTCAGAGACTGGAACTTTTTTTCATACAAGTCTTTGACTTGCTTGGTTAGGGTCACACCAAGCTACTTCATGTCCTTTGTGGCTATTGTGAAAAGTATTGTTTTCCTAATTTCTTTCTCAGCCCTTTTGTCTTTTGTATACAGGAGGGCTACTGATATTTTTTTTTGAGTTAATTTAGTACCTAGCCACTATGCTTGAAGGTGTTTATCAGCTATAGGAGTTTCCTGGTAGAATTTTTGGGGTCACTCAGGTACACTAACATATCATCTTTAAATAGTGATACTTTGACTTCTTCCTTTCCAATTTCTATCCCCTTCATCTCCTTTAATTTTCTTATTGCTCTAGCAAGGAATTCGAGAACTATGCTGAAGAGATATGGAAAGAGTGGGCAGCATTGCCCTGTCCCTGATTTCAGTGGGATTGGTTTAAGTTTCTCTCCATGTACTTTGATATTGGCTATAGGCTTTCTGTTTATTTTCTTTACTATGTTTAGGAATGGATACAGAAATTGTGGTACATCTACACAATGGAATATTACTCAGCAATAAAAAAAAAACAAGGAAATCATGAATTTTGCAGGTAAATGGTGGGAACTGAAAAAGATCATCCTAAGTGAAGTACCCCAGAAGCAGAAAGGCACACATGGTATATACTCACTCATAAGTGGATATTAGAATATAAGATAAACATATTAAAATCTGTACACCTAAAGAAATTAATCAAGATAGAGGACTCTGGCTAAGTTCCTCAATCCCCATTCAAAAAGGCAAAGAAGATGGACATCAAAAGAGGGAGAAAACAGGGAACAGGACAGGAGCCTACCACAGAGGGCCTCTGAAAAACTCTACCCTGCAGGGTATCAGAGCAGATGTTGAGACTTATAGCCAAATTTTGGGCAGAGTGTAGAGAATCTTATAAAAGAAGGGGGAGTAAGTAAGACCTGGAGAGAACAGGAGCTCCACAAGGAAAGCAACAGAACCAAAAATCTGGACACGGGGGGTGGAAGGGGGTATTTTCTGAGACTGATGTTCCAACCACAGACCATTCATGGAGATAACCTAGAACCCTGCACAGATGTAACCCATGGAAGTTCAGTGTCCAAGTTCAGTGTCCAGTCCATAGTAATTGGAACAGGGACTGTCTCTGACATAAACTGATTGGCCTGCTCCCCTGAGGGGGGAGCAGTCTTACTAGGCCACAGAGGAAGACAATGCAGCTACTGCTGATGAGACCTGATAGACTAGGATCAGAAGGAAGGAGAGAAGGACCTCCCCTATCAGTGGACTTGGGGAGGGACATGGGTGGAGAAGGAAGAAGGAGGGTGAGATTGGGAGGGGAGGAGGGATGGAGCTACAGGGGGATACAAAGTGAATAAACTGTAATTAAAAAAGTAAACTGACAATCTAAGCTGTTATTTGAGTTGTATCTCCTGAAAACCACTGTCTATCACATGTGTTCAGTGTGCTTGAGTAACCTTGCATGTAATGGGTAGGTTTCTGGAACACTTTGGAAATGGAGACAGTAGAGGGAAAAACTCAAACTACAAGCAGGAATGAGAGATAGTTACCACTACTAAGAGATAGTTACCACTAATGCTCTACAAACCACTGCCCCACAATATTCATTCATCACTTCATTCTTAGATACCTATAGGCCTTTCAAATTCTCTAGCTTAACTATAAAGAGCATTTGTATAAAAACAAAACTAACACACACTCAGTGGTACTTACAGAGGGGAAGATGTTATTTAATGTTTAAATAATAGAACAAATGCCATAGAGTTCCTATGGTTTCATGAAAAGGTTATTATGTGGCACACAACATCCTTCTTATTTTAATTTTGGGGCTATGTCTTGGAGAAGCAAAGACAAGGCATGTGTTACATTTGACATATTTAACTGGAAGTTTGTTGACATTTTCCAGAGTCTAGATCTCATGGAGATTTGTGATCTGGTCACTTTTTGTCTTGTCATCAGGATACCTGTCTGGCCAGCTAAGGTAAATTGTTGATAGCTTTTTTAACACAGCAGGAAGTGTTGAGATTTCCTGCCTGAGATTTTTTTGCACTGCTTTCTTGGAATGCCCTCCTTACTTTTCTCACTTGTCTGCCTACTAAGGAATACAAATTTCACCTTCTCTAAGTTTTTTTCTGATTCTTTCTTCCAGATGGACTGATCATAGAGTCCAGAATTTTCTTGTTTCAGTGCCTAACTGTCTATCAGTGGAAGCCATTTTATTCATTTTATCCTGTTAAACGAAGCTCCTTTAGAACAAGAACAAATATGTCCTTTAGAACAACAACAACAAAAAGGTTTAAGAAATGAATATAAACAGATGACAAAGACCTTCCTCTTATGATAATAATTTATACAATTTTATGAATTTATATACTGGAAGATCAATATGTTTCCTTTTCCATGAGACTTGAAGGCTGGTGAAGTGGAAGTTTTGGTGTCTTTAAAACTTCTGTTATGTTATATAAATATGTTTTTGTTTTGGCCCAAGGTGTGGGATATGGGCTACTTCAGATTATCCACAGCACCTGTCTATAATGTATATCATACTTTGGCAGAGGCAAGATTTGTGCCAGTTGCAGATACTTTACATTTGAAATTGAGGGGATTATTGAGGGGGTATAAATAGGAGAGCTCTGAGAGGGCCTGTGACGACTGTTGCTCTCCCTACTGCTGCCCACTGCTGCTGTTGATTAGTCATGCTGCTGCATTTGCTGTTGCATTTGCTGTTGTATTTTCTGGTTTGCTAGATAATCTGACTTTGAAGATTGGACTTGCCCCAAGGAACTAAGTTCTTAAACAGCAGGAAGTAGTCTAAAGAGACATACACCACCCTTTCCCCTCAGACCTTCTTTCTCTCCTACCTAGTGTTTGGGGGTAGAAGGGAATAGGGTGTGTAAGGGTTGCAAGAGGGAGGTATAAGAACCCCAATAACATAGATTTAAAAACACACAGTAACAGACTGGGGCTCTACTAGATAAGTTACAGGCACAAGTTGAACTTGCATGTGGCAGAGGCTTGTGATTATCGGGAAATCTTGGTTACACCTCTGGCTTTGATGTCTAGCTGTGAAAAACTAGATAAGATACCACTTCTCAACTTTCATTTTTCTTATCTGTTTGATTAGATCTATCCAATCTCCCCAAGGGACTGAGAGTCTACAAACTTGAGTTTTACAACTTTCTAAAATAGATTTATATGCTACTAAAATCATCCAATTTAGATGCTCATGATTTCTTTATTTAAGATCATAACATAATTTACATTTAATAGATATTAAACAGAAAATTTACTGTGTTTATTTACCTTTGCATTCAATATTTAAAAACATAACTTGTAAAACAAAAGAGATGCCACATTAAATATATACACATACAAATTTATACATATATATACATATATGTATATATGTGTGTATATATATATATATATATATATGGTCATGTTTGGCTGAGTTCTTATTTCTTCTAGGGGATATTTTCCCTTAGTTCTATAGGTTTCTCTCCCTTAAGATATTCTGTCCTGTGTACCTAATTATGTGTGTGGAGGAAAACCGGGCCTGTTGCAACCTGACCATAGTCTACCTGTTGTTGATAAGAAGAAACTACACCAAATTCTTGTCACAATGCTTGCTCTGAGGTATGTAGAAACTCTTGTTCACTGTTTTGTTTGTTTTTTTTTTAGAAAATACACTCAAACAATTACAAGTTTTCAAAGATTCTAGTAAATAAAACTCAATACACTTGTGATGATCATTTGTTTGTCAACTTGACACTTGACACATACTAGAGTCATCTGGGAAGAGGAAAGTGGAATTTAGAAAATAACACCATCAAATTGAACTTAGGCAAGCCTGTGCTTAGGTATATTCTTGTTTAATGATTGATGTAGGAGTATCCAGCCCACTGTGGGTAGTATCGACCCTGATATAATGACTCTGAGATATATAAAAGGAAGTTGAAGGATCATGATGAGCAAGCTAGCAAGCAGCATTCTTCTATTGTCTGTGCTTTACTTTCTATATTCAGATTCCTGCTGTTTGTGTCCTGACCTCCTTTGATGATTGACTATGGCCTCAAAGTGTAAGCCAAATAAATCCTTTTCTTCCCAAGCCACTGTTGCCTGGCATTTTATTACAGCAATAGAATGCAAACTTGGAGAGCACCCTTGGTTTTTATATGAGATATTACTCTCGCACTGGAAGCTTGGGTGGGCAAGATCTTATTCTGTCTTGAATGCTCTTCAAACACTATTCATCATGAAATTATTTTATACCATTTGCATGCAGTGTAGATGTCTCATGCCTTTCCTTACCATCCTCAGGCTTTCCTTTTATTCTCATTCTGTACCTTGTCTTTTTTATTTATTTCTTCCAGATAGCTTCAGAAGGACAGAAAATATCTGAGATGATTGTACTGCATACTGCCTGCTTCCATGAATACAGTAATTCCCATTGCTGTGATAAGAAACAAGGAACACCTTATGGGAATAAGTTCATAGTTTGATAGTGTACGCCTCATGGAAGGGAAGGCATGGTGGTGGGAATAGCTCTCATTTGTGACAGAAAGATTAGACTACTTGATCACATCTCAGTACTAGGAAACAGACATTCTAGCAAGTGGTGCTGGGGTATAGACCTCCAGGTCCCCCAGGCTAGAGATATACATCTTCTACCTAGGCTCTACTTATCAACTACTTCCTAAAATAGTGCCATAAAATAGAATGGAAGAAGAAGCCTTGGTAAAATAGGGCTAAATACCCTCCTTATTATTGCTAATGGGACATATAAAGTTGATGTCAAGGACAATCCAGAAGAAAATGGAATGATGTCACCAAACAGCACCATAGGACAAAAATAGTTAGAGAGACCAGAAAATAGATCTAGTCTTGGATTATTACAGATAAATGTTAAAAATTTCAGTTTACTTATGTGTCAAGTAGTACAAGTACTCTGGTTGTCTTGCCAACCCAAATTGTGTCTTGCTTCTTCAGGGGTGCATCCCTGTATCAGCTCTAGCCACATTTGGCCCCAGTGCATAGCCAGCTAAGCTGTCCAATCAAGGAATAAGGTTGCATCTGCCCAGCCCAAGAGAACTCCTTTCCCAGTTTTGGGGCCAGGGATTTTCTCTTTGTCTCTTAAAGGCAAGACTTATTAATATCTTTGTAAATGTCAAGGAATCCAAAATAGCCTCACCTCTGAAGAACTTACCTTCTAAACCAAATTAGGTTTAATACAGCTTTTCTCTCTCCCCATTTAAGCCTTTGAATATGTCTCTGTTAAGTTCTCTGCTCATAAAAACGAAGTTATTGATTGTGTTTGCATGTGCTCTTTGGCATCTCCAAGGAACTCTCTCTATCTATCTATCTATCTATCTATCTATCTATCTATCTATCTATCTATCTCTGACTGCCATCATTTTTGTCCCTCCTTTTCTCTTATTTTACCTTTGTTAAGGAAATGACAGATAAGTTACCAGGCTATTAGCATTCTTACAAAAGTCATGCACCTCAAAGTAAATATTTGAAATTCAACTCAGAAGAATGTTGCTGGCAAATATAATTAGGAAGAAATCACTCTCAGCTAAATCAAGGACTCTTGAAGCCTAAAGTAGGCATGTACCACAGAAGACAGCTGTGCAACCTGTGTTCAGCTCTCACTACCTTCCATCTTGTGCACTGCCTGGCCCACAGTCTGTAAAACAGTTTTGCTTATTTCTGTCTGTTAGAAATGAACAATGCTAGAAGAAAGGGCACACCTATCTCTGACACCTGGAAAGTCAAAGTGTCCAGGCATCATGATGTCATATAACTACTATTTGTCATTTTTGTTTTAGATCTCCTTTTAAGTCTCTATTTCTGCAGGTCTTGTCAATGCTCTATTTTATAAAGAATTTCAAAGTCCATAGAAACAACTCCTTTTTATGCTTTTTCTTCCTTTGGCTGTTAAATCAACAGCATGCTCACAGGTAGGGATTATCCTTGCAAGCTTAAATAAAAGCAGCACTATTAAGATGACAGTTTATAAGCCTGGTTGAGACATCATCTTTTAGGATTTGTGCAATTTCTCTCAAGCTTGGTGCTAAGCCTTCTGTTGTCTTCTGTGTCAAATGTGTTGCTGACAGTCACTTGACCACCCAGTGTGGCATATTTCAATACAAGTAGCTAAACCTACTGCCTATGAAGAGTTATTTTGTTTACATGGAGCTAAACCTAATAAAAATTTCAACTGAGTCACCTTTTATTCAATAGAGATGAAAGCCATCTATCACCTTCCAGCTACTCATTTGTCAAGTTGGATGCCTGAACAATTGATATGCTTCATTAATCTCATAAACAAGAAAATGTGAGCCAAGGATTCCTGGTCATTTGTTTACTGGTCAGTGTGGCATCTACATAAGAAGGTAAGCATTCATAAAGCTCTTTCCAGAGCACCTGCAGGCACATGTGCACAGGCGTGCCTGCACTCTCTCTCTCTCTCTCTCTCTCTCTGTAACTGCCATCATTTTGTATCTATGACAAAAATAATCTACTGCAGACAGACTTGGGGCAATAATATATCAAGCTGGAGAAATTTGTATTTACTTTCTGCTAGGAGAAGTATTTTGGAAGACATAATTTGAAAAGTAAAGGATGGAGTCTTAAAGTGACTCAAACTTCAAGTACTGATTTAGGCAAAGGACTTTTTATACTGCTTAGAAATAGAAAAATGAAGATTAGGTGAAAAGAGAGAGGCTTTTCTGGAAACAGCCCAGATGCCCCACAAATGAAGAATGGATGCAGAAATTGTGGTACATCTACACAATGGAGTGTTACTCTGCAATGAAAAATAGGGAAATAATGAAATTTGCAGGTAAATGGTGGTACCTGAAAAGGATCATCCTGAGTGAGTTGTCCCAGGAGCAGAAAAACAGACACGATATATACTCACTCATATAGACATATAACATAGGATAAACCTACTAAAATCTGTACATCTAAATAAACTAATCAAGAGAGAGTACCCTGACTAACGCTCAATCCCCATCCCAAAAGGCAAAGAGGATGGACATCAGAAGAAGTAAACAGGAAACAACCTAGGAACCTACCACAGAGGGACTCTGAAAGGCTCTACCCTGCAGACTATCAAAGCAGACACTGAGACTTATGGCCAACTGGTGGGCAGAGTGCATGGAATCTTATGTAAGAAGTGGGAAATAGTAAGATCTGGAGAGGACAGGAACTCCACAAGGAGAGCAACAGAACCAAAAAGTTTGAACACAGGGGTCTTCCCAGAGACTCATACTCCAACCAAGTAGCATGCATGGAGATAACCTAGAACCCCTGCATAGATGTAGCCCATGGCAGCTTAGTGTCCAAGTGGGTTACATAGTAATGGGAAGAGGGACAGTCTCTGATATGAACTGATTGGCCTGTTCTTTGATCACCTCTCCCTGAGGGGGAAGCAGCCTTACCAGGCCACAGAAGATTACAATGCAGCCACTCCTGATGAGAATTTATAGACTAAGATCAGAAGGAAGGAGAAGAGGACCTCCCCTATCAGTGGACTTGAGGAGGGGTGTGTGTGAAGAAGGGGGATGGAAGGGAGGGGAGAAGGGAGGGCTTTATGGGGGAATACAAAGTGAATAAACTGCAATTAATAAAAATAAATAAATTAAAAAAATAGAGAGGCTTTCGCTAATGTTGTGACTGATGACCATCTTTGAAAAAGAAGTCATCATCTCTGGATACTTTGCAAAAGTGGAAATACATTGCATGCATAGAATTTGCTGAAAACAATAAAATGATTTATATTTTTGACCAGTGAAGGTGACCACTCTTCCCAAGTGGACTTTGAAAAGGAATTACAGACATGAATTAACAAATATGTGATTAAAAAGATTTAACAGAATGATAACTGTTACACAAACCAGAGTACTGAAAACAGTTTATTAAAATTATCTGTCTATAAATGTTGGAAAACCTGATGTCTCTAAAATGCTAGACAAGCAAGAGTATCTCCCTCTGGCTGCTGAAACATTGCATAATCAAATGTTTTGCTAGTAACTGAAAGAAAGAAAGAAAGAATGAGAGTTCAGGTCTATAAGCAGCTTAATATTTAAGGGGGAAAAGAGGACAGAATATAATGAAGGCACTGAATAAAGATCAATAAATACATTATGAAATCCCTCTTTAGAATATGCACAGCTGGAATTAATCTAAGAACCAAGGAAATGATTCGCAGGTTCCATGCCAAAGTGTCCCCATACAGGGCAGAGTATGTTGATCAAGTGGCTTGGTTGGGAGCTTTAGAATCCTACTCAGGATGGCTTAATAAAAATTGAGAAATTTTAAGCAAGCATGAAGAGGCGATCAGAATGATAAAAGAAAAGCTTTGGAAAACCAGCATGAGATACCGTGGTGCATAGGACTTTTTGGTAACAAATCTGTGGTCATGATTCTATGACCATAGTCCTGTGAGCCACAATTGCTGCTGGATTCCATCTTTGTGATTAAATCTAAGCCTGGGCAAGCTACTTGTGAACAGCCTAATATACAACACTTTGGCTGCCGTGCCCTCTTTCAATCACTTTCACAAGTTCAGGGTCTCAGGAAAGTGAATTCAACTGGATGAGCTAAAGGATCATCCCAATTTCAAGTCAAAAGGAGAGAGAAAAAAAAATTTCTGTCTTCCTTAGTTTGCCCGAGTGAGTGATGAAGGTCCATTTTACTAACATTCCAACAACATAGCTCTTCCCCTCTTGAGACAGGAAGTAGGGGAGGGGATACCTTCACAAATAAAAAAAATACACAAAACATTTACCTCTAATATATATATATATATTTATATATATATAAATATATATATAAATATATATTATATATAATATATATATTTATATATATGAATGTGTACAGACACATATATGTTTGGACATGTATGTGTATATAATTATAAGTCTTGAACCCCTTTAAGTTTGTACCTGCCATCATCTCACTTTTATTATGTTCAATGGATATTATTAGTTCTTCCTAGTCTCATCATGTGATCTTTATCTGGGAATCTGTTAGAAAAATTCTCAGTCCACATGATTGTCAGCACTCTGAATTTCAGCATGCTACCTAAGTAATTCCATGTCTTACTCAATAGAGATCATGATCATTGATGGCTGTGATGGTTTATCTCAGTTACCAACTTGATGGAATCTGAACTAAGAGACATGCTTCTGGAAGAATCAGTAAGGCTCTTTTCTGGAAGGACATCTGAGAGGAAGGGGTCCTTCCCCAGAGGGTGCTACCTTTTGGACACAGACTAGCCATAGGAAACCAGAATGAACAACCTCTTGTATTTCAACTAACTTCTTTTTGTTGTTGTATTTTATTTTTATTTTTTTATACTTTATTCATTTTGTATCCCCCCATAAGCCACTCCCTCCTCCCCTCCTGATCCCACGCTCCCCCCCTTCTTCATGCATGCCCCTCCCCAAGTCCACTGATAGGAAAGGTCCTCCTCTCCTTCCTTCTGATCTTAGTCTATCAGATCACATCAGGAATGGCTGCATTGTCATTTTCTGTGGCCTGGTAAGATTGCTCTCCCCTCAGGGGGAGGTGATCAAAGAGCAGGCCTATCAGATTGTGTTAGAGGCAGTCCCTCTTCCCAATACTATGTATTAGACACCACTTAGACACTAAACTGCCATGGATTACATCTGCACAGGGGTTCTGGGTTATCTCCATGCATGCTACTTGGTTGGAGTATGAGTCTCTGGGAAGACTGACCACTGTGTTCAAAACTTCCAGTTCTGTTGCTCTCCTTGAGGGGTTCCTGTACTCTCCAAAACCTACTATTTCCCACTTCTTACATAAGATTCCATGCACTCTGCCCACCAGTTGGCCATAAAGTCTCAGTGTTTGCTTTGATAGTCTGCAGGATAGAGCCTTTCAGAGGCCCTCTGTGGCAAATTCCTAGGTTGTTTCCTGTTTACTTCTTCTTTTGATGTCCATCCTCTTTGCCTTTTGGGATGGGGAGTGAAAGTTTTAATCAGAGTCCTCTCTCTTGATTAGTTTCTTTAGATGGAAAGATTTTAGGTTTATCCTATAAGTATATATGAGTGAGTATATATCCTGTCTGTCTTTCTGCTTCTGGGACAGCTCACTCAGGATGATCCTTTCCAGGTCCCACCATTTACCTGCAAATTTCATGATTTCCTTATTTTTCATTGCTGAGTAATACTCCATTGTATAGATGTACCACAGTTTCTGCATCCATTCTTCAGTTGAGGGGCATCTGGGTTGTTTCCAGCTTCTGGCTATTACAAATAAAGCTGCTACAAACATGGTTGAGCAAATGTCCTTTTTGTGTACTTGAACCTCTTTTGGGTATATGCCTAGGAGTGGTATGGCTGGATCTTGAGGAAGTGCTATTCCTAGTTGTCTGAGAAAGCGCCAGATTGATTTCCAGAGTGGTTGTACCAGTTTACATTCCCACCAGCAGTGGAGGAGGGTTCCCCTTTCTCCACAACCTCTCCAGCATGTGTTGTCCCTTGAGTTTTTCATCTTGGCCATTCTGATGGGTGTAAAGTGAAATCTCAGTGATGTTTTGATTTGCATTTCCCTAATGGCTAATGAGGTTGAGCATTTCTTTAAGTGCTTCACTGCCATTCGATATTCCTCTACAGAGAATTATCTCTTTAGCTCTGTTCACCATTTTTTAAGTGGATTACTTGGTTTGTTGCTTTTCAGCTTGTTTAGTTCTTTATATATATTGGATATGAGTCCTCTGTCAGATAAAGGGTTGGTGATGATTCTTTCCCAATCAGTAGGCAGTCGCTTTGTTTTGATGACAGTGTCCTTTGATTTACAGAAGCTTTTCAGTTTCATGAGGTCCCATTTATTGATTGTTGATCTTAGAGCCTGTGCTGTTGGTGTTCTGTTTAGGAAGTTCTCTCCTGTGCCAATGAGTTCTAGGGTATTTCCCACTTTTTTTTTCTAGCCGATTTAATGTGTCTGGTTTTATGTTGAGGTCTTTGATCCACTTGGACTTCAGTTTTGTGCAGGGTGATAAGTATGGACTAATTTTCATTTTTCTACATGTAGACATCCAGTTGGACCAGCACCATTTGTTGAAGATGCTATCTTTTTTCCACTGTATGGTTATGGCATCTTTGTCAAATAACAGGTGTCCATAAGTGTGTGGGTTTATTTCTGGGTTTTCTGTTCAGTTCCACTGATCCACCATTCTGTTTTCTATGCCAGTACCATGCAGTTTTTATAAATGTTGCTCTATGGTACAGCTTGAGATCAGGAATGGAGATACCTCCAGAAGATCTTTTATTGTAGAAGAGTGTTTTAGTAATTCTAGGTTTCTTGTTATTCCATACGAAGGTGAGAATTTTTCTTTCAAAGTCTGTAAAGAATTGTGTTGGCAATTTGATGGGAATTGCATTAAATCTGTAGATTATATTTGGTAAGATGGCCATTTTTACTATGTTAATCCTGCCAAGCCATGAACATGGGAGATCTTTCCATCTTCTCATATCTTCCTCTAATTCTTTCTTCAGAGACTTGAAATTTTTTTCATACAAGTCTTTGACTTGCTTGGTTAGGGTTACACCAAGGTACTTTATGTCATTTGTGGCTATTGTGAATGGTGTTGTTTCTCATTCTTTCTCAGCCCTTTTGTCTTTTGTATACAGGAGTGCTACTGATTTCTTTGAGTTAATTTTGTATCTGGCCACTTTGCTGAAGGTGTTCATTAGCTGTAGGAGTTCCCTGGTAGAATTTTTGGGGTCACTCATGTATACTATCATATCATCTGCAAATAGTGATAATTTGACTTCTTCCTTTCCCATCTGTATCCCCTTGATCTCTTTCAGCTGTCTTATTGCTCTAGCAAGGACTTCCAGCACTATGGTGAAGAGATATAGAGAGAGTGGGCAGCCTTGTCTTGTCCCTGATTTCAGTGGGATTTCTTTAAGTTTCTCTCCGTTCACTTTGATGTTGGCTGTAGGCTTGCTGTATATCACCTTTACTATGTTTAGATATGTGCCTTGTATCCCTGATCTCTCCAGTACTTTAAACATGAATGGATGTTGGATTTTGTCAAATGTTTTTTCAGCATCTAGGGAGATGATCATATGGTTTTTTTCTTTCAGTTTGTTAATATGGTGGATCACATTGATGGATTTCCGTATATTGAACCACCCCTGCATACCTGGGATGAAGCCTACTTGGTCATAATGGATAATATCTTTGATGTGTTCTTGGATTCTGTTTGCAAGTATTTTGTTAAGTATTTTTGCATCAATGTTCATAAGGGAGATTGGCCTGAAATTCTCTTTCTTTGTTGGGTCTTTGTGAAGTTTAGGTACCAAGGTGACTGTGGCTTTATAGAATGAGTTTGGTAGTGTTCCTTCTGTTTCTATTGTGTGGAAGAGTTTGAAGAGAATTGGAGTTAGCTCTTCTTTGAAGGTCTGGTAGAATTCTGCACTGAAACCATCTGGTCCTGGGCATTTTTTGGATGGGAGACTTTTGATGACCGCTTCTATTTCCTTGGGGGATATAGGACTATTTAATTGATTTACCTGGTCTTGATTCAGCTTTGATAAGTCAAATCGATCAAGAAAATTGTTCATGTCATTTAGATTTTCAAATTTTATGGCATATAGACTTTTGAAGTAAGTCCTGTTGATTGTTTGGATTTCCTCAGTGTCTGTAGTTATGTCCTCCTTTTGATTTCTGATTTTGTTGATTTGGGTGGTGTCTCTCTCCCTTTTAGTTAGCTTGGCTAAGGGTCTGTCAATCTTGTTGATTTTCTCAAAGAACCAGCTCTTGGTTTCATTGATTCTTTGAATTGTTTTATTTGTTTCTAATTGATTGATTTCAGCCCTGAGTTTGATTATTTCCAGCTGTCTATTCTTTTTTGGTGTTTCTGCTTCTTCTTTTTCTAGGGAGTTTAAGTGGGCTATTAAGTTGCTTAAATGAGCTGTCTCAAATTTCTTCTTGAAGGCACTTAGTGCTCTGAACTTTCCTCTTAGCACTGCTTTCATTGTGTCCCACAAGTTTGGGTATGTTGTGTTTTCATTTTCATTGAATTCTAGGAAGACTTTAATTTCTTTCTTTATTTCTTCCCTGACCCAGCTGTTTATTATTAACAAGTTGTTCAGTTTCCTTATATATGTAGGCTTTTTGCTATTTCTGTTGTTGTTGAGGTCCAGTTTTATTCCATGGTGATCAGACAGGATACAAGGGATTATTTCAGTCTTCTTGTATCTGTTGAGGCTTGCTTTGTGACCAACTATATGGTCTATTTTGGAGAAGGTTCCATGAGGTGCTGAGAAGAAGGTAAATTCTTTTGTGATTGGGTGTAAAGTTCTGTAAATGTCTGTTAGGTCCATTTGATTCATGACCTCTTTCTTTGTTTAATTTCTGTTTTGTTGACCTGTCCTTTGTTGAGGGTGGGGTGTTGAAGTCTCCCACTGTTAATATGTGGGGATCTATATGTGGTTTAAATTGTATCAATGTTTCTTTTACAAATGTGGGTGCCCATGTATTTGGGGCATAGATGTTCAGGATTGTGATGTTTTCCTGGTGGAATTTTCCCTTGATGAGTATGAAGTGTCCTTCCCCATCTCTTTTCATTAATTTTGGCTGAAAGTCTATTTTATCAGATACTAGAATGGCTGCTCTTGCTTGCTTCTTGGGTCCATTTGCTTGTAAAGTCGTCTTCCAACCCTTTACCCTCAGGTAATGTGTATCTTTGTGATTTAGATGTGTTTCTTGTATGCAACAGATTGCTGGGTTTTGTTTACGTATCCATTCTGTTAGTCTTTTTTTTTTTTTATTGGAGAGTTGAGTCCATTGATGTTGAGAGAGTTTAATGACCAGTGGCTGTTAGATCCTTTGATTTTGATGTTGGCTGTGGTCATAATGTTGTGTGCTTGGTTGCTTTTTTTTTTTTTTTTTTTTTTACTGTAGTAAGGTTAATTATTTCCTGTATTTTCTTGAAAGTAGCTAGCTAATTTTCTTGGGTTGTATTTTCCCTTCCAGTGTCTTCTGTAATGCTGGATTTGTGTGTAGGTATTGTTGAGATTTGTTTTTTTTCGTTGAATATCTTGTTTTCTCTGTCTATGAAGACTGAGAGTTTTGCGGGGTAGGGTGTGCATGATATCTGTCCAGGCCCTTCTGGGTTTCATAGTTTCTGTTGAAAAGTCAGGTGTGATTCTAATGGGTTTGCCATTATATGTTACTTGGCCTTTTTCCCTTGCAGCTTTTAGTATTTTTTCTTTGTTCTGTATACTTACTCTTTTGATTATTATGTGGTGGGAGGAATTTTCTTTTCTGGTCAAATTTGTTGGGTGTTCTGTAGGCCTCATATATTCTTATTGGCCTCTCCTTTAACTTGGGGAAATTTTCTTTAATGATTCTGTTGAAAATATTTTCTGGGCCTTTGGAGAAGGGAATCTTCTTTTTCCTCTATTCCTATTATTCTTAGGTTTTGTCTTTTCATATTGTCTTGGATTTCTTGGACGGTCTGTGTCAGGAATTTTTTGGATTTAACATTTTCTTTGACAGATACATCGATTTCTTCCATTGTATCTTCTACACCTGAGATTCTTTCTTCCATCTCTTGTAGTCTGTTGGTTATGCTTGCCTCTGTAGTTCTTGTTTTCTTCCCTAAATTCTTCCTTTACATTATTTCCTCCATTTCTATTTTCTTTAATTTTTCCAGTTCTATCTTTGGATCTTGAGTTGTTTTGTTTACTTCCTTCACCTGTCTGATTGTATTTTCCTCTTTTTTTTTTTTAGTTCCTTCAGCTCTGTTTCTTTTATTTCTTTCAATGATTTAATTATTTCTTCTCTGAAGGCCGCAAACTGTTTGGCTGCCTATTCCCGTATTTCTTCATGGATCCCCATAATCTGCTCGTCTTTAACTTCCTCCATTTCTTTATGGATAGCCATGATCTGTTTGGTTTTATCTTCCTCTAATTCTTTACATATTTTATTTGTTTCCTCTATTATACTCTTCATCAGCATATATGTAAGGTCATCTTCTTGATTTTCTATTATGCTGGGTTGTCCAGGGCTGCTCGCCCCTGGATGGCTGGGTTCTGGAGATGCCATATTGCTCTGTGTTTTGTTGTTTGGGCTTTTATGCTGACCTCTACCCATTGGGCTGTTTTAGGTGTTGGCTGTTAGTTTCTGTGTTTCCTGGAGTCCTGGGGTAGGGAGAATCCCCTTGGCCAGAAGATGATTTTTCCTGAAGAAGGCCTCCTCTGCTTTTTGGGTATGGTCACTGTATGGCCAGTGTTTCTCAGGAATTGTCACTGCTCACCTCAGGTGTATAGACCTGAGTAGTAGCTGTGGTCTTTTTTAGTCAGGGGGCTCTCCTCTCACCCGTAGAAGTTCTCAAGACAGTTGCCCCACTGCTGGGTTTCTCGTTCTGAATTTAGTGAGCTGTTGTTGTTGTTGTTGTTACACTGTTTTCCAGGTTCAGCCCTTTTGAAGATCCTGCTGATTCCCTAGCTGTGGGGTTTTCTCCAAACAGGGAAACTCAGTCTGGTATCATGGGGCACACAGTTCTGTTCGGGAAGGTGAGAGGAGCACCCAGCAAGTCTCTGGGCCAGGGGGTAAGTGCTCTGCTCTGGGCCTGGAGAATGTATGCCTAGGTTGAGTTGGCACCTGGGGGCGACACTCTGGTCTGGAGGCTGTGCAGGCCTCTCTGGAGGGTGGGTGCCTCACTCTGGGCCAGAAGCTGTGTGTCCCTGTCTGGGATGGCAGCTGCGGGTGTCGCTTTGGTCCAAAGGCTCTATGCTCTGATCTGGGCTGGTAGTGTGTGTCCCCTTCTGGGCCAGATTGGGGACCGCCATTCTTTCTGGGATGGCGAGTAGAACCCGCAGGCACAGATGCATTTGTCTCTGCCTTTCTGGCCTTTGGAAGCCTGGGCGTCTGCCTAAACTGGGAAATTTTCCTGAGACCTTTTCGGGGTGGGGGTGTTGGCTGAGTGCTCTGAGATCAGACCAGCCGATTCCCTCCCTGTGGGTTTGCACCTGAGAGTGAAACTAAGTCTCTGGTGCCCTGGGGCCCACAGTTCTATCTGAGGCAGCAAATCAGGCATGCAGGCATGGCTCTGTGCCAGAGCCTGCGTCCCCGGCTCTGGCTCTGCATTGGCTCCTGGGGCGCCCTCGGAACCTGAGTCTTTTTCAGGGGATGTCTGGGTGACCTAAGGTCGGTCCCAACCATTTCCTGCACTGTGGGGTTATCTCTCGACTGGGGATTTCAGTCTCTGATGTTGTGGTGTGCTCATTTCAGTCTGGGACCGTGACCAGAGCAGAGTGGCGTGTGGCTCTGGGCTGGCGACCAAGCATCTGGCGGAATGGGGATATCTTCCATGGTTTAGCTGGGTGAGTTAAAAGCTGATTGAATCCCTCACCATGGGGTATCCTCTCACCTGGGAAACACAATCATTTGTGTTTTATGGCCACAAGTTTTGATTGCTGGTCACTGTGCCGATCCTGCTGTGCTGCTGGTCAGAATGAGAGTCCTCCTGTTGCCGCCATCTTGCCCCCTCAATCTTCAACTAACTTCTTTAGTATGTGTATCCACATTGTTGCTACTTCAGCTCTCATTTTTCATTGATACTGTATCCCACCTTCTTCAACCACACAATGTGGACTGAAAACCCTGGCTCTTCTGAAGTCCTCCAAGCCTTCAACATGTTATGGTAATTATTGAGGCATCCAGCCTTTGTAAAACTACCTTTTCTGGTTCCCTTTGCAAGCTCAATTCATTGTCAGACTACCCAGCAGAAACCACATAAGCCAACCTAATGAAACCCTTTGTAAGATCTTTAGGCTATCAGTTCTGTTCTTCTACAGAATCCTGACTTTTAAAGGCCCTGACCAACATTAGCTGTTACCTTTGAATATAGCATTAAAAGAAAATGCACTGAAGCATTCTCCTTTAGCTTTTGGTGGATCAGAAATCCTTGTCCTCCTTACAGGCAGTTCTTACTTTATGTAGGCATGAGTTTTGTGATGATCACAGCAATCTATGTGGATACTTTGATACATCATGTACTGTGATCTCTTTTCAGAAATAATAACCCTATACTCCACCTTCTTTGAATGTTGTCAGAAGACAGTCATTCTTTTCTGGAGATTTCCTTAGCTGAGAAAACCACATCATTGATGTGCCTACCCTTTTTTAGACTCCTTTATGTCCAAGGTTTGATTGGTATAGAAATATACACATTTGGCTATCTTAGTCAATTTCAGAGAGAAATAATGAACATTTAGCTACAGATTGGATCATCTGCTGATCATTTTGAAAGCAGAGGTCCCCTCCCTCTTGGTTCACAGGTATGCTGTTCAAGAAGCCACTTACACAAAAATTTTATCTCATAACTGAGGAGAATTTGATGTAGCCAAAAAAAGAAGCTATCCTTCATAGATATTACTAGTTCAACATTCCAGAAATCTAGAATGTTGGGAATAGAAAACAAAAATCCATGGACATATTATTTTTCTGAATACCTATTAGTCTGCTATGCAAATAATGATCTTTTGTATGGCTTTCTCACTTATACGGTCAAGGACAGCTAGCAGTCCTGCTCCATCATTTCTCATGGCACATTTTCCAAACTGCCTCCATAATCCAGATGTCAATCATCTCTAAGGCCAGATATTTATGACTAAAGCATACACCATGCACCAGATCCTTTGGAATAACAATGTGAAGACACTGCTTCCCACCAAGTTTCCCACCAAAGGGATTCACTTCAGAGGAAGATAACTTGAATGTCAAGAACCTACATGCTCACATTTTGCTATGGAGACTTGAGGAGGTTGGCAAAGAATTGTGTAAGATAGAGTAAGTATTCTCTTTTTTTAACTTTTATTAATTATACTTTATTCATTTTGTATCCCCCCATAAGCCCCTCCCTCCTACCCTCCTAGTCCCACCCTCCCCCCCTTTCTGCATGCATGCCCCTCCCCAAGTCCACTGATAGGGGAGGTCCTCCTCTCCTTCTTTCTGATCTTAGTCTATCAGTTCTCATCAGAAGTGGCTGCATTGTCAGGGTTCTAGGTTATCTCCACAGATAGTCCTTGGTCGGAGTATGAGTCTCTGGGAAGTTCCCTGTGTTCAAATTATCTTGTTCTGTTGCTCTCCTTGTGGAGTTCCTGTTCTCTCCAGCTCTTACTATTTCCCACTTCTTACATAAAATTCCATTCACTCTGCCCGTCAGTTGGTCATCAGGCTCAGCATTAAGTATTCTCTTAACTGGAATAAACATGAGCATGCTTATAGCTTTGTGAACAAGGGACAAGTCTATGAAATGAAAAGGTATGTGGTTTAACACAGAAATAAAACATATACTAAGCATTAAAAATACATTTTATAAATATTGTTAATATGGGGCTACAAAGATGGTTCAGTGGATAAGAGCACCACTGCTCTTCCAGGATATCTCTGGTTTCTAAGACCCATATTTGTAGCTTCGGAAGGTGACTTTATCTGCTGAGTACTAAAACATACTAAAATATACTAGATACTAAAACATGCTAGAATGCCAAAACTAACACAGACTATTGTTGTTGCTCTTGGTTTCCTTTCATGACTACATGGGAAGACAGTGTTGCTAAAATTACTGTACACTTTGGATGCAGTATATAGAAAAACCAATCTCAAACTGATTGGAAAATTTCCTCTTTGCAACATAGCTTTTATAGTTTCAGAAAGTGTCATGCATACCGATGAGGACAAAACACATTAGTGGTTTTACCTGGTGTTACACCCTGCATGCTGCAATACTGACCTGTCAGGCAAGATATACTCACTGGTGTCAAAGCGGCACAATTGTTATTTCTGATTGGAGTTGAAGTCTGCTCCATGGGAGTGAATTTTTTGCTTTGTTCTGTAGTCCTGGTAAAGAACCTATAGCTCATGAAGTCAAGGCCCTAGGGTAGATTTTGCAATCATTAATTTGGTAAGTGATTATGCTGCAACATTTTCTTCTAAATATTTATGCTTATACAAAAAGACTTGCATTGTTTTCAACCTCTATCAGAAATACTTTTTTTTTTTTAGTTGGCAGAAGTAAATACTAAGATACAAAAAAAGGTCAAAGTCCTGAGAATAAAAAAAATGGGTACTCAACTTTAAATGGGACTTCAAGTCCTACTTCCCTGAGGATTATGGAACAATGATGAAAAAGAAGCAGAAACTATGTAAAATCCAAAAGTATAGGAGAGGAATGTTGCAAAATGTCTTCTGGAAATGACATGGCTATTGCAACCATGAGCTCCCAGCAGCAGCATTTACCTACAAAAGATTCAGTCAGAGTTTTGGCATAGACAAGGCAAATGATCTCCAGGCCCCACTCCTTACCAAGAAACAGTTGGTAGTGAATAATTGCAGGAAGAAAAATTGTTATTTTTTGAAGATGTGGACACTGTTAGAATTGTTGTACTCCAGTGGGTGGTCCTAAAATGTATGTGCATGTGAACAGTACTGACTACACTTAGCAAGTTATTAAAAAAAAGACAGGAAGTTTGGAGGGAGTGTGTTGAGGGGAATATGGAAAAATGGTTATAGGGGAAATTGGGAATACCTGATCATAGTAATTGTTTCCATGTATTAAATTCTCAAGAATAAAGCCAACATAAAGAAAAATTAAAAGTGAAATACAGCAGAGTAACAAGTTAGTGATGTGTGTGGCTCTGGAATTCTTTTTCATATATGGAATATGGCGATCTCAACAACAAAGTGGTAGAGGAAAACATTAAAAAGTTATCAACTTTAAATGTGGTTTGTTTCTGAAGAATGTGCCTCCAGACATCTGTTCACTTAACAAGACTGACCAGAATATATGTGGGAAAGTGTAAATTAAGGACACAGCACCTCTAAAATTGAGGACATGGCATCTCTAATGAGATGAATTGTGAAAATACACTCTGACCTCTTAGTGTTTATATTGGGAAGTTTATGCTAGAATGACTTTTATTGATGAAACTTCTTTGACTTAACCAGGTCAAATTTGATGAAATTCATGTCCTTAGAAGTTCAGAATGATTACTCTGTCATTGTCCTGGAGTTATTAGTAGGCAATGATGGAAACTGCATAGAAGAACACCTAGCAGCCTTGATGTAATCATAAAATTTCAATATCCCTCTCCTTTCTATTGGGGGATAGAGCTGAAAACCATTTTCCTTCCATAATTTAATTAACCTGTCACTTTATTTTGGAGGCTTGCTAATTCATGATCTGAAAGGACTGACTTATGGAGCATGATGCAAACAAATGTTGGACGCTGAGGAGGATTAAGCAACCTAAGCATAATGTGACTGCAGAATTATTTTTGAATTAACATCAATTATGAAATGAGCTCAAAAGATATTTACTGCCTAAGCTGTAAAGCCTGTGTTTTATTGGCCTTAGTTTAAAAAAAATCTCTCAAGAACTTCCTGCTATTTTGTACTAAAATGTTAAGGTAATATTAAAAGTCACTAATTGTCATCCTGCAATGGCAGGATTATTTAATGGATATTATGTGTTTATATTTATTGATCCTATTTATTATTCTCATTAAAATATCTCGAAGTTATGACTGGAGAGGTTGGTCAGTGGTTAAGAGCACACACTGTTCTGGTAGAGGAGCAATATTTGGTATCCAGGATCCACCTTGTGTGAGTTACTCACTGTGACTCCAGCTCCAGAAAACTGATGCTCTTTTTTGCCTCCCTGAGCATCCTGCACCCAGCCCCCAATATATAAGTAATTTAAAAAGTAAAATTTGAACTGTCTTAAAGTTACAATTATTAATAACCATCAAAACGTGCTGAGAGAAAGCTACTATAACAAATTAGCTTACAAAGCTCTTATGATGCCAAAAGAAAATTTGAAAGTACGACTAAGAATGAAAACACAGACATTTTGGCAGACTGTACTCTAAATTTTTAAAGTGATAATAATTGATTAAAAATTTGTTTCTTTGGAAATCAATCTGGCACTTTCTCAGACAATTGGAATAGTGCTTCCTCAAGATCCAGCTATACCACTCCTAGGCATATATCCAAAAGATCTCAAGTATACAACAACGACATCTGCTCAACCATGTTTGTAGCAGCTTTATTTGTGATAGCCAGAAACTGGAAAAAAGCCAGATATCCCTCAGTTGAGGAATGGATACAGAAATTGTGGTACATCTACACAATGGAATATTACTCAGCAATAAAAAACAAGGAAATCATGAAATTTGCAGGTAAATGGTGGGAACTGGAAAAGATCATCCTGAGTGAGCTATCCCAGAAGCAGAAAGACACACAGGGTATATAATCACTCATAAGTGTGGATATTAGACATATAATATAGGAAAAACATACTAAAATCTGTACACCTAAGGAATCTAATCAGGAAGGAGGACTCTGACTAAGCTGCTCAATCCCCATTCAGAAAGGAAAAGAAAATGGACATCAGAAGAGGGAGAAAACAGGGAACAGGACAGGAGCCTACCACAGAGGGCCTCTGAAAGTCTCTACCCTGCCGGGTATCAAGGCAGATGCTGAGACTCATAGCCAAACTTTGGGCAGAGTGCAGGGAATCTTATGAAAGAAGTGAGAGATAATAAGACCTGGAGAGGACAGGAGCTCCAGGGGACCGCAACAGATCCAAAAAGTCTGGGCACAGGGGTCTTTTCTGAAACTGATACTCCAGCTAAGGACCACTCATGGAGATAGCTTGGAACCCCTGCACAGATGTAGCCTATGGCAGTTCAGTGTCCAAGTGGGTTCCATAGTAATGGGGACAGAGAATGTCTCTAACAGGAACTGATTGGCCTGCTCTTTGATCACCTCCCCCTGAAGTGGGAGCAGCATTACCAGGCCACAAAAGAAGACAATGCAGCCACTCCTGATGAGATCTGTTAGATTAGGATCAGAGGGAAGGGGAGGAGGACCTCCCTTTTCAGTGGACTGGGGAAGGGACAGGGGTGGAGATGGGGAGAGAGGGTGGGATTGGGAGGGGAGTAGGGAGGGAAGTACAGGGGGGATATAAAGTGAATCAACTGTAATTAATAAAAATTAAAAATAAATAATAAAAATAAAAGATCTGGGAATACACACAAAGAAAAAATGTTTCTAAATATCAATTTCCTAAAAAAATGTGAAAATTCTTGTTAGAATATTAGGTAGCTATTTTGGAAAATATGAAACCTGAATCCTTTAGTGTTGGTAGGTTGTAAATTAATATCTGTAACTATTTAATATTGCGGACATTTTTAAGCAGAAGAGAGGGAGGGAGACATGGGGATAAGTGTGCTTTCATGACCTGATGGCAGGTTCTAGCCATTAGACAATGTATGCTGCATCTTCCAGAGTCAGACTCAGGAAAGTGCCTGGGAATAACGGAGTGGGAAATAGATGATGCGGGGAAGGGTGTTTTTTGTACTATAGAAATGTCTGTATTCTTGCATTAGTTGGCTACAGTTAGTTAACCCATGTGACATGTGAAAAGGATTCTTTTAATATAGCCTCTATTTACACACAAGTAATAACCACTCTTAAACCTAGATAGGAGGGCAGCATGGCCATCACCTCTATCTTGTCCTCAGCATTCCACCGCATAAGCATAACTTCTCTAGCCATCTTACACCTTGCCTTATTCTCTAGAGCAGTAATTTGTGGGACAAACATGCCATGATCAACTGGAGCTCAACTTGACTTTGTATACATACTTGTTTACCTGGGATCCAGAATTTTCTTTTCAATGATGTTAAAGATGATTCAAGAATTCTAAACCATTTTTAGATCCCTCCTTCTGAGATTGACAATTCACAGTTGAGAACCTTTATGCCAGAGAAACAACCAAGGGGAAGCTGGGCAACCATGTAAACAGACAGGAGTTCATGCACATGTGGTGCCTGCTGATGTGAGATAAGGAGTCAGGAGAGAAGAGAGCTCCAGCTAATTGCTGAGTGCTGGACCATGGTTCAGACCTCCACTCTGTGTTTGAGTGCAGGATTATTAGCATTCCACAGAAGATATTATTCCTTATAAAACTGCATTTGTTGAATGAGGATAGAGAAACTTATTTTACTTAGCTGATTGTGCACATGATTTATAGCGTTTAAATATAACACATGGACTTCCAGTTGCCCTCCTGCCCCACCCTCTGCTGATTCTGTGATGTTTGCTGAGTATTCTGTATGAAATTATTTGGGTTTACCTTTGCTGAGAGAAGAGAATATTATCTATCCTTCACCTCCAGCACGTTGCCGGACATGTCACAGGTTCCAGACAAACATGTCTAGAATGAGACACTAAACTTCTGTTACTTATAAGTAGAATTGTGAACAATCACACTCAAGGATCTAAAGCTCAGCATGGAAAGTAATAGGCAGAAGTCTCTATAACTACAGAGTAGGTGTCTGCACATCACCTTTTGGTGTTTCTCCTGCCTCCTGTATCTCCAACAAACAGTGCCTCTCATCATTGATTCTGCAGGCTATGGTCTATGGATGCCAGGGCTTTCATCAGCTCAGCCCGTCAGTGAAGTTTGTTTTGCTTACTCTAAAATGTGTGATCAATTTTTTAACATTGTACAAGTTCCCACGAAAAGACATCTTGCCACCTAAATAATTTAGCATTTATCCTAATTGGTGAGTTTCAGTACTTGTCAAAGTATTTACTTGATTAACATTGCAGCAATGACATTCTAAGTGTATATGTGCTTTTATTTTAGTCTTTTAAGTGGAAAAATTTTATGGCTTTAAAATTTTAATTGGCCTGTTAGGATTTTTTTTTTTCATACTTGATGGTTCATAACAACATTCATCAACTTAGCCTCTGATCCCCAAGCCAGCCATTTAGGTTTCTAAGTATACTGCACTCTGGAATACACATTTTGATTTCTAAAATATTTAACCTGTGTTATTATTCCTTTGAGGCAGTGAAAGTTGGGCTTTCTCTCTAATTCCATTGCCCATTAGTACAGTAGGATTTAGACATGACTGAACACTTTCATTTGTTCACTCTTTTAGAAAAAGTAAATTTAAAAAATTATTCTGAGAGAAGATGTTTTTATCTTGAAATGTCTCATTTTTTCTTCTATTCAAACTATCATTTGTTATAGTTATTTAACATGCAGATCATATTGTTATATATAAATAAAGTATCTTCTGTTTTATTTTGTTTTGTCTGATTTTACTTAAGGCCAACTTTACAAAATGGAATCCATAACCAACACTGCTTGACTTTTAAAGATATTTTTATATACTCGTAGATCAATTCCTTATCCAGCTATCAGCAGAGAAGCTTCTTCTAGGAGCAGATAGGAATGGATGCAGAGACCAACAGCCAGACATGCAGAGAGAGAGAGAGAGAGAGAGAGAGAGAGAGAGAGAGAGAGTCTAAATGGGATATTTCCATCAAATCCCTCTCCTCAGAGCTCAAGGAAACCCTGCAGAAAAGGAGGAAAAAGTGTAAGAACAGAGGGGATGGAGAACACCAGAAGAACAAGGTCCTTTTAGCCTGCTAAGCAAGGCACAAAGAAACCCACAGAGACTGAAACAGCAAGTGTAGGGTTTTCATGGATCTACACAAGGTCCTCTGTGTTTATATGATAGCTTTTATCTTGATGTTTTTATGGAACTCCTGAGTGTGAAAACAAGTGGGTCTTTGATTCTTGTATCTGCTCACAGGAGTCTTTTCCTTTTGTTGGACTGCCTTGTCCAACTTTGATATGATCTTTTTTTTTTCTTTATCTTATTATATTTTATTTTGTCATGTTTTGTTGTTATCTCTTAGAAGCCTGTTCTTTTCAAATGAGAGACAGAAAGGGAATGGCTCTTTAGGGAAAATTATAATCAGGATATTTTGTATGAGAAAAGAATCTATTTTCAGTAAAAATGGAAAAACATACTGTAAAGGTAATTTTTATTCCTCTGATACAACTGTCATCTTGGAAGCTTACTGCTAAATAACTGGCTCTTTTCTAGTTCTCTCTGAACTCCTGTTGGCTGGATCAACTCAGCTGTTCTGGCTCAAATTTCCTCTGCTAGAATACTGATTCAAACTGGCTTCTCTTGGCTTCTCCTGAATTGCTCTACTTCTGAACTCCATGGACTGAACTGCACAGAAATGCATAACTCAACTGACTGCACCAAACTGCATGTACTGTACTGAGTTCAACTCACGTGTACTGTCTTCACTACTGAACTCTCTACAGTACTTTACTGTCTTTCTCTCTCTCTCTCTCTTTCTCTCTCTCTCCTATAATCTACTCTCCTGTACTTCTCTTAAGTAGCTTCACTTTCCTGTCTGTTCTGGTGATATTTGGATGTATCCTATCTCTAATACATTCTTCTAAATCTTTCTCTGATTCATCATTTAGTCTGTCCCTCAATTAGATGTCACTTTTTAACATGGGTGCTTCCTTTGACAAACTAACTTTACTTTAATTGCTTGGAATTGTTTGAGATTATAGGTGTATATTAAGGGCATGTCTGTATTCTAGCCAGGGTTATTAAGGGTGTATCATTCCAGGTGGATCACACAGATATAGAAGGTATTTGCATGTGATCCCTTGCCAAAGCAGCCATGTTGCTGGATTAAAATTCCTCTACTGTTTGATGGTCCCAGCATAAGTTTTGATCACATGATAAAAAATACTATTTTTCTGACAATGCAGCCAGTCCTGATGAGACCTAATAGGCTAGAGTCAGATGGAAGGGGAGAGGACCTCCCTTACCAGTGAACTTAGGGAGGGGCATGGGAGGAGATGAGGGAGGGATAGTAGAATTGGGAGGGCATGAGGGAGGGGACTACATCTGGGATACAAAGTGAAAAACTGTAATTTATAAAATAAATAAATAAAGACACTGTCTTTCTAATGAATTAATCTCATTCTTGTGAGAATTGTTTCAACATTAAGTTGAGTTGGTCAAGTTTATTCCTATATGAAAGAAGATGACTCTAAGAAGTATCTGATCCATAATCATTTCAGGGCCTTACAGAAAGCCCATAAGAGGACTAGATAGGGTTAGTTACATAGAAACCCCTTACCATTTTTTTAATATAATTTTTTATTTATTACAATTTATTCACTTTATATTCCAGCTGTAGCCCCACCCTCGTCTCCGTCTCCTCCCAATCCTGCCCTCCCTTCCTCATCTCCTCTCATGCCCCTTCCACAGTCCACTGATAGTGGAGGACCTCCTCCCCTTCCATCTGACCCTAGCCTATCAGGTCTCATCAGTACTGTCTTTCATAGTCTTCCTCTGTGGCCTGGTCAGGCTCCTCTCCGCTCAGGGGGAGGTGATCAAAGAGCAGGCCAATCAGTTCATGTCAGAGACAGACCCTGCTCCCCTTATTAGGGAGCCCATTTGGTGACTGAGCTGCCACAGGTTGCCTCTGTGCAATGGGTCCAGGTTATTTCTATGAATGGTCCTTGGTTGGAGTATCAGTCTCAGAAAAGACCCCTAGGCCAAGATTTGTTAGTTCTGTTGTTCACCTTGTGAAGCTCCAGACCCTTCCAGATCTTTCTATCTCCCCTTCTTTCATAAGATTCTCTGCACTCTGCCCAAAGTTTGGCTATGAGTCTCAACATCAGCTTTAATATTCTGCTGGGTAGAGTCTTTCAGAGGCCCTCTGTGGTAGTCTCCTGTCTTGTTCCTTATTTTCACCTTCTTCTTATGTCTAGCCCATTTACCTTTCTGAGTGAAAATTGAGCATCTTACCCAGGGTCCTCCTTGCTTAGCTTCTTTAGGTGTACAGATTTTAGTATGATTATCCTATATTACATGTCTAATATCCACTTATAAGTGAGTATATGCCATGTGTGTCTTTCTGCTTCTGGGATAACTCCCTCAGGATGATCTTTTCTAGTTCCCACCATTTGCCTGCAAATTTCATGATTCCCTTGTTTTTAATTGCTGCTATCTTGGTGGCTGAGAACTTGCTTAGCAAATTTTCTTTTTTTTAAAGGTCACTGTCATGGTTGCCTATCTATAAGAAAACATATGTGACAAATGTCCACCAGAGTTTAGTTTCAGGAAAACACTGGCCTTTCTAGGAAGATTTGTACAACATTTGTTTGGAAGAGTCCACTGCCATATTTGACTTTACAACTTAGGAATTTTGAGAGAGAGAAAGAGAATATAGAAGTCAGGTATGGTCTTTTTGTTTGTTTGTTTTTTGAGGGTCTTTCACTGGCCAAGAACTTACCAAGAAGGCTACGTTGGCTGCTAAGGAAACATCAGCCTGTCTCTGTTTCCTCATGCTGAGATTATAAGTGCATGCAATTATATCTGGCTAATAAAAAGTCATATATCTACTGTCATGTAAGAGATTATAATTATATTATTTCCTCCTTCCTTCTTCCCCCTCTAAACTCTTCTATATATACACCTTCTTTTCCAATTTCAAATTTGTGACCTCTTTTTAAATTGTCTGCATAAAATTACTCATATGCATATTTTGAGGAATGAACATTTGGTACTGGATAACCATTGGTGTGCACTTCCCTGGGGAAGGTTATTTCTCCTGCTTTCAGCATTCCTTAGATACCTGCCATTTTTGTTTAGGGTTGAGACCTCATGGAATTTTCCTCGTGTGTCCTCTGGCTCTTACATTCTTTTCCCCAACCTCTTCCACAAAGTTCCCTGAGCTTTAGGTTCACATTTTGTGCTGCATATGTAGCTGTTGTGACTGGTCTCCAGAATTCTGCCTTTGATTGTTTGTAATTTTCTGTAATTGTTTTCACTTGTTGCAAAGAGAATTTTCCATGATGGGTGATGAGAACTATACTTGTCTATGCATACAAGAACAAATATTTAGAATGTGGACTGGGATAATTCGTAACTGAAGATATGATTACAAATCAGTCATTGTAGATTCTCCTCAAAGATCCATGATTTCATTAGAACTGAGCAGTTGCCTAGGCTTCCAGTATAAGGCATGTTTTCCCTCTTGTTAGTCAGATCTTAAGTTCAATTAGCAAGCTTTTGGTTAATGCCAAGGGACATATGCTGGTAATGTACCCTTAGTGTTATACCATGCTGGTCCTTGTGGTTCATAGATGTGGTAGCTGGGTAAGAATGTTTGTTGTTTCCCTTTTCTAAAAGCTTTCATGGTGCCTTCTGGTACAGTGAAAGCTAGTAGTCAGAGTGCTGAGTTTACATATGTGTACCACCGCATATCACACAGTTTTATTCACTTTGTTTTTCTATAATTCTTTTTCTCCTAATGCTGGAGCTGAAAAACATGACCTTGCCTGTGTTATAGGCTACACGCAACAAGCTAAAATCACAGCCCTCTGGTGTTTTTCTATGTCTAGCAAGGATATAACAAATTAGACTTCCATGCTTGAAGAAGCTACTACAATTCAGTGGTTATATGTTATAAAATACAGTCCAACTTTTGTTCTTGTCTGTTGCAAAAAGCATTTTTCTTGATGAGATTTCAGTACTATACTTATCTCTGTGTGTAAGGATAAATATGTCCAAAAGAGGAACATCCTACTCCATAGACGCTTGTTCAGCCATTTTTATTGCTACTTTATTCATAATAGCTAAAAAATGGAAATGACCTAAATGCAATTCAACTGATGAATGGATAATGAAAATATTGTACACATAAACTATGGAATACTATTTAGCGGTAAAGAAAAATAAAATAATGTAATTTGTAGGCTAATGGATGAAACTAGAGAAGATCGTAGTAACTGAGGTAACACAATTGCATGTCTTTCTCACTGGAGGCTCCTTGTTCCAAATCTTCAGATGTGAGCATATATCCTGGAGAAACTACAAAAAACGGGAAAAAAATTATTGTCAAAGTGTGTGGGGGATGGGGTGGTTGTGAGCAAAAGAGAGGAGAATAGCAGGGTACAAGTGATTGATCAGCGAAAAATGCCATGGCTGTAATCAGAGAGGGGAAGTGGGAGATAAGTAAGATAACAGTAAACATGCCTGAAAAATTCATAAGGAATAATATTATTAACTATCTACATAAAACTATTGTGTGTGTGTGTGTGTGTGTGTGTGTATGTGTGTGTGTAATTAAACAATTTCTTTTTCATCTTGGTTAACAATTCTCATTCCATGAGCAAAGCACTAGGAAAATAATCTTAACAGCAGGCATGAGAAGCCCTCTTTTGCACTGTTGATCAGGCTTGTAAAAGGGAGTCCTAAAATATAACAGATTATTGCCATTGGCCCTGGTTGTCCCCAGAGGTGTAATTTAAGTCCCTATTGCAGAAGACACCATGTACTTCAGACATAGGGTCCAGATACTCCTGAGTTAGAATTAATCTGAAAACCTCCTACCTGATGACTAGCCTTCATGGTACCAGAAGGCATCATGCATTCTTCCAAAGGAGTGGGGCAACCCAGAGTCCTACCTACCTATGATGCCTATAAACCACAACACCATATTGACACAATAACCCTAAGGGAGCAGCACTGTCATGCACACCTGCACACCAACCAACAGCTGGCAAGCCCCATTCAACAAGAAGGAGATCATGCCTGACACTGGAAACCTAGTCAACATCTCAGGGCTAGTAAAACTCTTGGAGGAGAATCTTCAACCACAATGTTGCTAAACCACCATAATCCGTGAATGCAGCTCTTTGTTTGTTTGTATTGTTTTTAACATAGGTTCTGGGCATGGGACTCATGTTCTCATGTTTTTGAGACACATACTTTACCAAATGAGTTATATCCTTAGCCTCTCATTTAAATTATCTTTCACCATTTCTTTCTGTTTCCTCCATCTATCATCTATCTATCTATCTATCTATCTATCTATCTATCTATCTATCTATCTATCTATCATGTATCTATCTATACATACATATATACACATGTATATGTGTATATGTATACACATATATACACATACACACATATGTATTTCCCTACTTCTTCTTCTCAGAGAAGAGGGGACCCAGAAGTGTACCAAACCACCCCGGCATCTCAAGTCACAGTAGGACTATCCTTTTCCATTGAGGCTTGACAAGGCAGTCCAGGTAAGGGAAAGGGATCCAAAGGCAGGCAAAAAAGTAGGAGATTCCTCCTACTCCCACTTTTAGGGAATTCACATGATGACCAGACTGCATATCTGCTATATATGTGTAGGGGTTCTAGGTCTAGCTCATGCATTCATTTCCTTGATAGTTCAGTCTCTGTGAGGACTCATGGGCCCAGGTTAGCTGACTCTGTATGTCTTATTGTGGTGTCCCTAACCCTTCTAGTTCCATCTATCTTTCCTCCTACTCTTTGACAAAACTCTCACAGCTCAGCCTATTGTTTGGCCATGGGTCTCTCATCTGTTTCCATCAGGTGCTGGATGAAGCCTCTCAGAATACAGTCATGCTACGCTCCTCTCTGCAAACATAACAGAGTATCATTAATAATGTCAGGAGTTGGCTCTTTTCCATGGGGTTGGTCTTGAGTTGGGCCAGTCATTGTTTTGCCATTCCTTCACTCTTTACACCATTCCTACACCTCTTATAGGCGAGACTAATTTGGGTTTAAAGTTTTATAGATGGGTTGATGTCTTCCCCTTCACTGGAAATCCTTCCTGGCTACAGGAGGTGGTAACTTCAGGCTCCTTAACCTTCACTACTAGGGATCTCAGCTAGGGTTATCCTCATAGACTCCCAGAAACTTCCCCTGTACTAGAGATGCTTTCTTCACTAATTTTCATTCTTTCTTCCAGGGTGCCCCAACTCCCCACCTTCACTCTCCCTACACTTGCTCCCCAGTGGATTATAAACTAAACTTTCCTGTGGTAAAGTCATGGGCCAATGGTTACATTGCATATTCAGTATCAGTCTCAGTGCCCAGTGCAGGGTGTACATAGTCAACAAACAAATGGAGTAGAACTAGATTATTTCAGAAAGATCCAAGATTCTAATAACATATAGAGCTATACTTTGACAGACAGAAATTATATACCAGACAAGAAAATCAGATTTTTGTTTCCTAAGCCTGTGGCATCCACTAGCTTTACTGATTGAATCAACCTTCTTTACTTTGCTGACAGGGTGTGATGCCTGGGCACAGGTACAGAGTGGAAGACTACAGAGGCCAATTCTTAAGAAAATAATTTGTTCAGAGCCTTCTCACCATAGATGCATTTTAATATTTCAAAGAGCTTGGTTTTAGTTGATCACACTGAGAGCTCAGGCTGATGGGAAGTTATCTTTGTTTTTGGATATTGTCCTTGAAGTTCCTATTTTCTTCAAGTGTTGTTTCTTCAGAGCTGCATTCTTATGTTCCATTGTGTCTTATCACTTAACAGTGTCAGAATGACACAAGCTACTTTCTGGGCCACTCTATGACTATTGACAAAGGCAATGGACAATCTGGTGACCAGTTTTCATTACAGTTCCATCGACTATATTGATAAACCAATAATTCTTCTGAAGTCATTAATATTTGTGAATCAAAGGATGGACTTGTCACAGTATTGCTCTTGCTATATAGTGTAATATGGAACTTAGAACTGTCACACTATCTTGTACAATCCTGAGAATCCCCTGCTAGCTACAGAGAGTAGGTATATTCATTTTATAGCAGAGAAAATGAACACAGAAAGATTGAGGAGCTAGTTCAAGATTTCATTTCTCATACTGTCAGTAATGGAGGAAGATGACTCTAGGCCATGCTTTTCCCTGGCTCTGCCCTACAGGCCATAATTAAAATGAAAATTAGCTGTAAGAAGAAGAATTGAAAGGTGAAGATGCACAGTTTGCCTGAGGACAAGATCCTGAAGGTCTTGCAAGGGTAAATGAAAAAAGCATCAGTTAACTAAAGTCCTTGAGAAACTAGTACATGAAAACATCTGTGGATGTTTTCAGTTGCATGGTGTTGAAATATCCAAGCTCACTTCAGAATGAACTCGTTACTTGCACCATGGTGGACCTGCACTATTGTTAGATACAGATTTGATGAGTACTTTCTTCCTCCATGGTGACTTTGTTTTCACTGGCAGACACAGCTGAAGAAGCAGAGCCCCAGCTTAACACCAACAAGCTCAGCATCCCATCATTAGTAACATTCTGATGCCCAGTGCTATCACAAACTAAAGCAGTTCTCTCCTAATGTATGTTTGGGGCAAGGATTCATTTGTCCTTCCCGTCCCAAATGTGATCCCACTTCAAGAATAAACACCCACACTCAGAGTATTTACTACATATACACTACTCTCAGCAACCTTGGAGATTTCAACTCAATAATTTTCATAGTAACTTTAGGAATTTAGGTCAGCAATTACATCTGTTTACAGCTGAAGAAATTGAAGCACAAACTGGGTAATAAATTGGTTGGGCAGGCTTTGAACTCATCCACAGCCTTTCCTTTTAATATTTAACATTCAACATTTAACATTTTAGCATTTATAATTTCTGAAGTGAACGACATGTAGACCTGCACTTCTCTGGTAGGAATGTTGTAAGTGATGGATGTTTCTCAGTGAAGGAATTCTTCTCACATAAATTAGTGCCAAACATAAAGTAAGTTTTATCTATTATTACGCATCTTCCCTCAGCATCAATAAACACTACAGTCTAGTCATTGTGACTTCAGGATCCAAAGAAATAAAGCAACACCCAAGACTATGTCATCACAGGCACTCTGCTGCTGACACCTGGCTGGTATTGCTGCTTTTTGG
>NW_026596089.1:3923682-4079503 GCF_907164565.1 Psammomys obesus | reverse complement strand
TCAGCATTCCCATCCAGAGACTTAAATTGCTGCATGGACACACACACACACACACACACACACACACTTGTATGTGTTGAAATTCATACACTCACAGATGCATATACATACAGAATTACTGTCAGAAACACACCTTCACAAACACACATGCATATGCACAGCTCTCCCCACACACAGAGCCACACACATATATACAATTACACAGAAGGTGTGCATGCATACACACATAGTATATTATATTATTATAATCATAATAATATAAATCACAGTATAATCTTGAATGCAAAAGGAAAAGGTCTAAAAGGAAACATAGCAATATAAAATAGTTGTTCCTCTAAGTGGTAAAGTAATCATGGAATTTTAAAATAAATTATGCTGCCTTAAGACTTTATAAACATGTTGATTTTAAAATAATTTAAAAAATTATATGAATATAATAAAAATTGTAGAAATACAAATTAATTACAAAACACAAATGAACATTTCTAAACTTGTTATAAATAGATGGTCTTAAAAAGTTTTCCTTCCTCCCTGGTAATGGGCAAAGAGATACCTTGTTGGTGGTGTTGTTCTTATATCAGTCAGGGACAAAGCAGATGTCAGTCCTGTCTTCATCCTAACTTTATGTCTGGCTTAGTGACCAAAACTGTTTTTTGCCTAGGATACGTAAAATTCATTTCAAATCAAGGCAAATCCAGGCATCACAGCAAAGGGGAAGGAAGTCAGAGGCCGGTGATCCTCCATGCCATGCCATGCATGTGGAAAAAGACGCTCACAGACCTGCACTCCACTCAGTGGCACAGGAGGGCCATACACACACAGAGGCCAGCCTGCAACGGTGCAGCACAGAGAAGGAGGAAGACAGAAAAAGACCTGCCCTCCTATGGAAGCATGGCTTAGACACCAGCTTGTAGCTATGCCACTCTGCACAGAGGCTATCACTCAGGGCCCGCCAGCCTTGTGGCCAGCCTTCAGAGGGAGGCACCACAAGTATGTCGTGGTCAGATGGGAGAGAAAGAGAAGTGGAGCAGCTTGAGAGTTATGAACAGAGATGGAATTTGAGACTCGAGGGTGGGGAGGAGTGGCCTGTTGTGAGTGGGCAGCCTCACAAGCTGCAGCTGAAGGCCATGGTGAGGTCCCACACCCAGCCTGAACTGCAGCTGAAGGTTTTGTCTGGGTCTGTGGCTACAGAGCAGAAGGGGTCATTGTAAATGTCCATTGCTCATATTGTCACTAGAGAACATGGGAGTTTCTGGTTGAGTCAGCCGCTGGGGACCACATGGATGTCCAGAGGCTGTGCAGAACTCTCTGTGCCCTTCACTGGTTGCAGTTCTCTGCAGAATGGACCCTGTACCTTGCCCAGGCAGCACAGTGAGGCTGGCTCTGGTGGCAGCGGTATGGATGTCTTAAGGTTGTGAGTGTGGGAGAGCTGACTCCTGCAGCCGGAAAAGCTGCTCATAAGCTCAGAATAAATAGCTCTGTCCCTCACCAACTGTAGCACTCAGGAGAGTGGGCACTGTACCTCCCCTGAACAGAGTAAAGCAAAGGACACTGTCGTCAGAACAAAACAACTACCTACAGATTGGGAAAAGATCTTCACCAACCTTGTATCTGACAGAGGACTAACATCCAGCATATATAAAGAACTCAAGAAGTTAAACAGCAACAAATCAAGTAACCCAACTAAAAAATGGGGTACAGAGCTAAACAGAGAATTCTCAATAGAGGAATATCAAATGGCAGAGAAACACTTAAACCTCTCAACCTCATTAGTCATCACAGAAAAGGAAATCAAAATAACTCTGTGGATTTCACCTTAAACTCATCAGAATGGCTAAGATCAAAAACTTAAGTGACAACACATGCTAGAGAGGTTGTGTACAAAGGGGAACCCTCCTCCCCTGCTGGTGGGAATGTAAACTTGAACAACCACTCTGGAAATCAGTCTGGCGCTTCCTCAGACAACTAGGAATAGCGCTTCTCCATTTAGTTTGATGTTGGCTATAGGCTTACTGTATGTTGCCTACATCATGGATAGGTAAGTGCCTTGTAGTCCTGATCTCTCCAATACTTTAAACATGAATGGCTGTTGGATTTTGTCAAATGCTTTTTCAGCATCTAAGGAGATGATCATGTGGTTCTTTTTCTTTCAGTTTGTTAATATGGTGGATCACACTGATTGATTTCCATATTTTGAACTACCCCAGCATACCTGGGATGAAGTCTACTTAGTCATAATGGATGATATCTTTGATGTGCTCTTGTATGTAGTTTGCAAGTATTTTATTGAGTATTTTTTGCATCAATGTTCATAAGGAGATTGGCCTGAAATTCTCTTTCTTGGTTGGGTCTTTGTTATATTTAGATACCAAGGTGACTGTGGCTTCATAGAATGAGTTTGGTAGTATTCCTTCTGTTTCTATTTTGTGGGATAGTTTGAAGAGTATTGGTGTTAGCTCTTATATGAAGGCCTGGTAGAATTTTATACTGGCCCTGGGCTTTTTTTGGATGGGGGACTTTTGAAGCCAGCTTCTATTTCTTTAGGGTATATAGGACTATTTAATCAAATTGCCTGGTCTTGATTCAGTTTACATAAGTGGAATCAATCGAGAAAATTGTCCATTTCCTTTAGATTTTCAAATTTGGGGGCATTATAGGCTTTTGGAGTAAGACCTTTTGATTGTTTGAATTTCCTTAGTGTCTGTTGTTATGTCTCCCTTCGCATTTCTGATTTTGTTGATTTGGATAGTGTCACTTTGTCTTTTAGTTAGTTTGGCTAAGGGTTTGTCTATCTTGTTGATTTTCTCAGACAACCATTGCTTGGTTTCATTAATTCTTTGAATTGTTTTGTTTGTTAATAATTTATTGATTTCAGCCCTGAGTTTGATTATTTCCAGCCCTGTACTCCTATTTGATGTGTCTTCTTTTTCTCTAGGGATTTTAGGTCAGCTATTATGTTGCTTGAATGAGATGTTTCAAATTTCTTCTTGAAGGCACTTAGTGCTATGAACTTTCCGCTTAGCACTGCTTTCATTGTTTCCCATAAGTTTGGGTTTGTTGTGCCTTCATTTTCATTGAATTCTACGAAGACTTTAATGTCTTTATTCCTTAACCCAGCTGACATTGAGTAGTGAGTTTTTCATATTTCCATGTGTGTATAGGCTTATTGCTATTTCTGTTGTTGTTGAGGTCCAGCTTTAGTCCATGGTGGTCAGATAGGATACAAGGGATTACTTCAGTCTTCTTGTAACTGTTGAGGCTTGCTTTGAGACCAACTATACGGTCTATTTTGGAGACGGTTCCATGAGGTGTTGAGAAGAAAGTAAATTCTTTTGTGTTTGGGTGAAAGATTCTGTAGATGTCTGTTAGGTCCATTTGATTCATGACCTCTGTCAGAATCATTGTTTCTTTGTTTACTTTCTGTTTTGTTGACCTGTCCTTTGTTGTGAGTGGAGAGTTGAAGTCTTCCACTACTAATGTGTGAGGATCTGTGTGTGGTTTAAGTTTCATTGTTTCTTTTACAAATATGGGTGCTCCTGTATTTGGGGCGTAGATGTTCAGAATTGTGATATCTTCTTGGTAGAATTTTCTGTTGAATTAATCTCTGTTGATTAATTTTGGTTGAAAATCTATTTTATTAGATATTAGAATGTCTACTACTGCCTGTTTCTTGGGTCCATTTGCTTGGAAAATCATCTCCCAGCCCTTTACTCTCAGGTAATGTCTATCTTTATGACTTAGGTGTATTTCTTGTATGCAACAGATTGTTGGGTCTTGTTTATGAATCTATTCTGTTAGTCTGTATCTTTTTATTAGAGAATTGAGTCTATTGATGTTGAGAGAGATTAATTACCAGTGGCTGTTAGAGCCGTTGATTCTGATATTGGCTGTGGTAGTGTGTTTGTGTGCTTGGCTACTTTTAGTTTTGCTATAGTGAGGTTAATTATTTCCTGTGTTTTCTTGAAAGTTTGATTTCTTGGGTTGTATTTTTTCTTCTAGTATCTTCTGTAATGGTGGATTTATGTGTAGGTATTGTTGAAATTTGTTTTTGTAGTTGAATATCCTGTTTTTTTCATCTATGATGACTGAAAGTTTTGCTGGTATAGTAGCCTGGGCTGACATCTTTGTTCTTAATGTGTCTGCATGATAGCCATCCAGGCCCTTCTGGCTTTTATAATCTCTGTTGAGAAATCAGGTGTGATTCTGATGAGTTTGCTGTTATATGTTACTTGGCCTTTTTCCCTTGCAGCTTTTAGTATTTTTCTTTGTTCTGTATACTTACTGTTTTTATTATTATGTGGTGGGAGGATTTTCTTTTCTGGTCTAATTTATTAAGTGTGCTGTTGGCTTCTTGCATGCTTATAGGCCTCTCCTTTAAGTTGGGGAAATTTTCTTCTATGATTTTGTTGAAAATATTTACTGAGCCTTGGACATGAACATATATTTTTCCTCTATTCTTATTATTCTTAGGTTTTGTCTTTTCAAGTTGTCTTGGATTTTTTGGGTGGTTTGTGTCAGTAATTTATTAGATTTGTTATATTCTTTTATGGATACATTGATTTCTTCCATCATATCTTCCACACCTGAGATTCTTTCTTCCATATCTTGTAGTCTGTTGGTTATGCTTACCTCTATAGTTCCTGTTTTCTTTCCTAAGTATGATTTCTCCATTTTTGTTTTCTTTAATTTTTCCAATTCTATCTTCAGATCTGGAACCGTTTTGTTGATTTCCTTCTCCTGTCTGACAGTAATTCCTGTTTTTCCTTCAATTCCTTCACCTGTTTGTTTGAACATTCCTCTGTTTCTTTTATTTCTTTCAGTGATTTAATCATTTCCTCTCTAAAAGCCCAAACTGTTTGTTTGCATCTTCCTGTATTTCTTTTAAGATGGCCATAATCTGTTTGACTTTATCTTCCTCTAATTCTTTATACATTTTGTCTCCTCCATTAAGCTCTTCATACACATAGATGTAAGATCATCTTCTTGAATTTCACTTATGTTAGGGTGTCCAGGGCTATTTATTCCTGGATAACTGGGTTCTGAGGATACCATATTGCTTTGCCTTTTGTTGGTTGGCTGGCCTCTACCCATCTTGCTGTCTTGGGCATTGGCTGTTAGTTTCTGGTGTTTGCTGGAATCCTGGGGTGGGGAGAATCCCCTTGGCAGCATTCTGAAGGAGCTCTCCTCAGCTCTTTTAGTATGTTCAACCAAATGGTGGTGCTTATCAGGAATTGCCGCAGTTCACCTCAGGAATATGAACCTGTGCGGTAACTGCTCTCCTCTTGCCAGAAGTCCTGGAGACAGCTGCCCTGCTGCTGGGTTTCTTGCTCTGAATTTAGTGAGATGCTGCTGCTGCTCTTATTCTGTTTGCTGGGCACAGCCCTCTTGAAGGACCAGGGAGCCCTGTGTGTTTCATCTGTTTAGCTAGGGATAACTCGTTGTACCTTGGAGCAGTGTCTGGAGGCTGATAGAGTGGCTCTCGGGTTTCTGTAGGTCTGAGGTTGGAGCTGTGTGCCTCAATACCCTAGCGGTAATCAGTAATAGGTGAGCACAGCACTCATGAGTGTAGCTGGAGGCTAGCACCTGGAGCCTACAGGAACCCAGAAAGTTTTCTGGAGCTGGGTGTCCTGAGGTCAGATCTTATGTTTCCCCGACTGTGGGGTTTCATCTCAAGAGAAAGACCCAGTCTATGGTGTTTTGGGGTCCACAGTTCTGTCTGGGATGGCGAGTTGAGCACACAGGTGGAGTGGCTCCTTGGTGCCTGGGTGCCTGGGTGCCTGGGTGCCTACAGGAACCCAGGAACTTATCCCGAGAACTTTTTGGTCAAGGGGAGTAGTAGTCGGCTGAGAGCCCTGAAGTCGGACCTGCTGTTTCCCTCACTGTGGTGTTTCTGCCAGGCAGAGAAACCCAGTCTGTGGTGCCCTGGGGTCCACAGTTCAGTCTGGATGGTGATCAGCGCACATAGACATGTGGCTCTGGTCTGGCAACCAAGTGCTTACCAGGACCCAGGAACTCTTCCACAGTTTACCTGGTTGACCTGAACCCGATTGATTACCACACCGTGGTAATTTCCTCTCACCTGAGAAACACAATCTGCATCTGTTTACCATGGCTACAGAGAAAAATTATCACAGAGACCAGATATGCAAAGTCGAGTTCACTGGGCTGAATTCCAGGTGCCAGAAGAGCCATACTTCAGTTCGACTTTGAAGACAGAGCCCAGCCCTTGTCAATTCCATCTCTCAGTGATTTGACCTGTGGTTATATTATGTCTTCTGTTTGTCTTCACTCCTGGACACAGATATTTTTTCTGTCTTTTTATTATAACAAAACACTATCACATTTTATATCCCATGTACAATCCAGAGTAACACCTCCTTAAGATTTTTAAGTTAGACATGTCTATAATAAGAAGAACCAGTGAGATGGCTCAGTGGGTACAGATGCTTGCCACCACGTCTGATCATCTGAATTCAATCCCCAGTACTTGCATGGTGGAAGAAGAGAATCAACCTCCCCTCACATCCCCAAATACACACACACACAGTTGAAAATGTTTTTTTAATAAGCACAATAATAATAGCATAAATTCCTAATCCCAAACAAACAAACAAAAACCCTTTTCCAAATAAGATGAGAGTCACAGACTCCAAAGTATCTTTTCATAGAGGGTGAGGAAAGCAGGGCACTTTTCAGCCTCTCACAATATCCACTGAGGGATACTGAATTGACTGCATTGAATGCATGCAGCTTAGCCCTAATGAAGGGGTCGGGACCTGCACATGTGACTGCAGCAGTGGGCAGGTGAAGCAATGTGGCAGGCACAGTTCCTAAGGATGAGAAGAGAGCAAGCCTTAGAAACAGCACCTGGAGCCCTCTGAAGTTGAGGGAGGAGAAGCATAAGCAAGTCTAAGATACACAGTGAGTTCCAGGATGAGACCTAGTTCCAGAGGCTTAGTTCCAGAATGAGACCCTATATCAACACAAAGAAAATCCCAACTAAACAGACAAATGAGAAACCTAAAAAGGAAACAGCTCTTATGGAAAGGACAGAAGCATGAAGTATTTTTTTTAACTTTTATTAATTACACTTCACTCATTCTGTATCCTCCCATAAACCCCTCCCTCCTCCCCTCCCAGTCCCACCCTCCACCCCTTTCTGCATGCATGCCCCTCCCCAAGTCCACTGATAGGGGAGGTCCTCTTCTCCTTCTTTCTGATCTTAGTCTATCAGTTCTCATCAGAAGTGGCTGCATTGTCAGGGTTCTAGGTTATCTCCACGGATAGTCCTTGGTTGGAGTATGAGTCTCTGGGAAGTTCCCTGTGTTCAAATTATCTTGTTCTGTTGCTCTCCTTGTAGAGTTCCTGCCCTCTCCAGCTCTTACTATTTCCCACTTCTTACATAAAATATAACCCAAAGCAGAAAAATACCCTTTAGAGGCTTCAGTGATGATTACATCAAATACATTGACAGATAGATTGCTTTCATGGAGAGTTTATTTTGGTAAAGTGAGTTGGAGGTGGGGGTGAGGTTAGAGTTAACATTGCCATGATGAAACATGACCAAAAGCAGCTTGTGAAGAAAAAGGTTTGTTTAACTGACACTTCCATATAACAGTTTATTATCAAATGCGGTGAAGGCAGGAGCTCACATAGGGCAGGAAGCAGGGACTGATGCAGAGGCCATGGGGGTAGAGGGTCCTGCTTACTGGCTTGCTTTTCATGGCTTGCTCAGCCTGATTTGCTATAGAACCCAGGAACACCAGCTCAGAGGTATTCCCCAGCCCATTGCGCTGGGCGCTCCCCATTCCTCACTGATTAGGAAATGCCCTATAGGCTTGATCTGGAGCCTAATCTCATGGACACATTTCCTTAGTTGATTTTTCCTTCTCCCAAAAGGCTCTAGCGTGTGTCAAGTTGGCATAAAGCCAGCCAGCACTTAGGAGAAAACAGTATGAGTAGAACTGCTGGCAGAAATAGGAATTCAAACAAATCTTCTCCTGTTTATGTGATAGAGCACAAACTGGGGGCAGAAAGAGAGAGAAGAAAGACAAGTGGGGGAGAGAGAAGTGAAGAAAGAAAAGAGGGAAGGGTAGCTTTAAGGTTTTAAAACAAAGAGAAAATTGAAAATGGAGATTGGAAAAGCATCATAACTCCTGGCAAGCAAGTATTTGCTCATGTGAGATGCAGTTTTTAAGGGTCCCAGACCTTGATGTCAAAATACACTCTAAAACCTGCCTTGCAGTCTGATTTCAGACAATATATGATTTCGAGAAAACAGATAATAATAAAACTTGTCAGTCTTCACCAGGGTTCAGGGTTTGGAAAGAAAACCTCCCTGTGGATCCCTGACCATAATCCTGTTCACAGGGGTTGGGACTTAAATTAACTCCACCTGCCCAAGGCAGTAAATGCCAATCCAAGAAATAATAAAAGTGGCTTTGACTGTAGCAACCAGAGATGTTGGGATAGATGAAAAGAAATCTGTTTCTGACAATATGGATACAGTCTCAGCAACAACAGCTGAAGTTTCCAGCCACAAACACAAGAGAAAGCAGCCATTATATAGTCAGAGCAAAGAAAGGAGAAACTGAAGAAAACACAAATTTTTCAGGCTTTCTGACAGTGACGTTTGATTTTCTGTCTTAGTTTCTCTAGTACTTGAATCATGTAGAAACAGTCTTCAAAGTTTTTCCCTCTCTTTAAGAGCTAAAGATTTAAAAAAATGATTTTCTTACTCAAAAAGACAAATACTGTGTATTTTTTCTTATATATGTATGCTAGCTTTTAAACGTTTGATATGTGTTCTACAATCTAAATAACCACAAAGATTAGGTATTTAAAGTTTTAAAGGAGCAAGAACCAGACAAATATGTTAGAAAGGAATCTAATGTTAATCAGAAAATCTGATAAACATGAAAAGTAACACCAGCTAGAAATGGATAAGTTAAGTATATAAAAATGAGATTAAAAGATTGAATAGAACTTAAGGGCGTATTAGGCATAGCAGAAGTTTTAAAAAGATAGATAAATGAAGAAACTGATGGGAAGCTGTGAAATTAACAGAGAGAGGTACAATACAATGAAAAACACAAAGAAGAGGCTTAGAAACACAAGATTAAACTTGGTATTGCTTCCTAGCAACTATGATTTAGAATATCTCTTTTAATTAACAAATATTAAAAATTAACAAATATGTCTTTTAACATTTATTTGTTCATTGGTGTGTGTGCTCATATGTGTGCACTTGTGCTAAAATATGCATCAGAGGTCAACTTACAAAAGAATTATTATTCTGTCATGTGGGTTCTAGGTAATAAACTCAGGTTTGGTGGCCAGTGCCTTTATCAGCTGAATCGTCTTGCTAACTCAAATTTACTATCTGTTGTGCCTGTACTTCAGTGGTTCACAACTTCAATGTTGTGACCCTTTTGGGGAAGGGGAGTGTTGAGCAACCTTTTCACAGGTGTTCACAGATATCCTGCATATCAGATATTTACATTATTTACAGGTATTTACATTATGATTCATAGCAGAAGTAAAATTACAGTTATGAAATAGCAACTAAAAGGATTTTATGATTAGGAGTTACCACAATATGAGAAACTGTATGAAAGGGTCGCAGCATTAGGACAAATGTTGAAAACCACTGCTCTACTTTATTAAGCAATTTTGTTGCTGGCTCCAGCTGGGCACATATTCTTGTATCACTGTTTCGCCAGTGAACAGGCTCAGCCGGACCTCTCTTTACATGATCTTCATTCTCAAGGAGGCCAGTTTAACTTCTTCATGTGGAACTGACTGTGTTTGAGAACATCACTCCTAGCAGGTATGGTTTCAGGAACCTACAGCATCACATCTGCTCATGTACACTAGTCCCAAAGAACAGTTAAGAACAGAAGCAACATGGGGAAGGAGCCCAGGAATTTGAGAAGCAATCATTGTCACAGGTATTAAAATAAAACAGCCTGACACATATTAAAACTGGAGCTGCAAAAAGTAAGGAAGGCTTTAAGCGAAAAGTTTAGCAACATTTTAAGACATGGTGACTAAGATCTATTCATAGTATTTATATATTTCCATTCTGTCTATAGAATATGTGTGTGCACATACATCTGTATATGAGGGCTTGGAATGGTCAACTGATCTAAAGTAGACTATATTTATTATAAATACAAAATATCAAAGAATGAAACTGAATATTAGCAATAAGAAAAAACTGACATTTTATCCACAAGCAGACAACAACAACAACAAAAAGTAAATAAAAAAAATAAAATCGCACTTCTAAAAGGTGATTGAAAAACTGCATAAACTTCTATATACTAGAAAAAAGCTAAATAGAGACATTTCTAAAAATTGAGTTTACAAGCAAATAACTATTTTAATGAAAACTTTTTTCTATGAAAGAGGTTTATTAGGTGGATATGGAGATGGAAGGGAGAGCAGCACATGATGGGGAGAAAGAGAGAGAGGGGGAAAAGAGAGAGGAAGGGGAAAAGAAAGAGGAGGGGGAAAAGAGAGAGGAGGGGGAAGAGAGAGGGGGCACCCCAATAGAGCAAGAGCAAAGAGCAAGAGAGAAGAGCAAGAGAGAGAAAATTTTAAAAATATATGTCTCCAGAAAGAAATCTGTTATGGGTAAATAAATGGCAAGGAGTCAGAAATAACAAGTATGCTTTTCAACTAGCATTTGATAGAAAACCATACAAAGTATTCAATTTAAGGAGTCCAAATACAGAAATAAATAACTTGAAAATAATGAGTTGAGGCACAGTATATTAAGAAATATGGATGCTTTCATATTGGGTAGAAGGAGAGAAAAATGTCTTGCATTTGCAAGGTATGATTGCTAGCATTTTAGAAAATATTTTTAAAATAAAAATGTCTACTTCAGATTTTCCCAGACATCCCTGCTTCTGGCTGTGCTCCCTCACATATCCATAATTAATTTTCTCTTCCACTATTCCTAGGACCAGTTTTTCAGACCTCCTTCAGATTTCATACTCACATCCTATAGTCAGCTTCACTGATCTTTCATTTCTTCTGATGCAGGGAAAAGTCCATTTAACTGGTCTGCAGTTAGGGTATCTCTTGGCTCCACCACCTAAGACCATGCTTACTTGTCACACTCAGAGATATTTTGCCTAATTTACCTCCGGACAATTGTCCACTACATATCAATTAGGTTATCAGAAAGTCCTGAAGTGAGAAGCAGGTAGATACATGGTAGTCACAGAGATGAAAAAGCAAACAATCCAGTAACAGACAAAAGTTAATAGTTTCCTAGGCAAGTCAGGCCCAGTACCGTGGCTCTAGCTGCTAACTAACTCATGCCCACGGTGGCTCTACCAGCTGTAAATCCAATGAGTCTCATTTTGATGCAATGTCTCAGAGTCATAAACTAGTCTCATTCAGGCATGTGTGAGGCCCTCTGATGACTTTTATTTCTCCTAGAATTATCAAGTAGCATTGGAAACTCAATTACTTAGTGTGTTAATAAAAGTCTCAGCATAGCTTGAAAAATCGGGAGTCCTGGGAACACTGGACTTTCATTCCCAAGAGTGAACAGTGTGAATGGAGCAGTAACTTATCAGCTCGGATGGTATAAGTGTTCTCAGCTCATCAATGCTACCTTTCTTATTGTTCACTGAAAGTGCTGAAACATTTAACATTTTCACCTTTGCCTCTGTGCATTTTTGCTTTTCTCTGGCTGGTTCCATATTAACCTCAAAACCCACCATTGACCACTGGGAACTGGTTCTACACTTACAGTTCATTTAATCTGATATCACCCCCACTATGCCTCCTTTGTAAGTCTATTTAAAGTTGTCATCTCATTCCTCTTGTTCCTAAAGATGGTACATTTGGACTTTACAGACCTGAAATGTGGACAGTATAATCCCATGGATATCTAAGTTTCACAGAAGAAAGCCTAAGAACGTGGGAGCAGCTTGCACATTAATCTTGATATTAATTACTAGTTACATACAGGAATAAGTTTGGGACTGCTGCTAAATATATTTATTTTGTAAATGGAAAAAAATCTTATCTCCTACAGGGAAACTGCTGATGCCAATTATGCTGGTATTTCTGAGGAGGAAGTCTTCCAACAGAAGCAGGCCTACCAACTCAGCTGCTATTTTCTCTCTTACTTGTGACTGCCACCTGCCCATTGGTGAATTCACAGCTATACTTAACCAAAAACCAAAGAGAATGTTGTAAAGTCACATGTAATCAGAGATATTGCCTCAGTGTTTGTTCGTGGCATTAACACACCACCTCAAACATAGCTGCCTAAAATAGCTGCTGTTACTTGCTCATGCTTCTGTGATTCACCATCTTTGAAGGCTCATTCACTCATTGCTGTCACCTAGCAGCTGAATGAAGGTCCCTTTCATACCTCTCTCAATTAGTGTTTTTCCAGGTAAGGTAGGTGGGCAGTGTGACCTTTCTAGGCTTCTTATTGTTCTTGGCCTCAGAATTCTTATAATGCTGGTCCAGCCATATTCTCTTGCCCCCTGAGACAAGTCACAAGGCCAAGCTAGACTCAAAGTATGGGGAAACAAGTGTTAAACTCTTGATGGAGAAACAGGAGTCACAGGGGACGCACACAGGTATGAGCTGTCACCATCTTCCATGCAAGGATGATAATGGGACCTAAAGCTGGAACAGAAAGAGGAATAGGGTCCATTCTAATGGAGTAGTAAAAAGTGATTACCATAGACTATCAAAACTCTATTTGATAGTCTATTGGGAATCTCGCATCTGTTAGAGAAAGGCTAGAGATAGACTGTGGAAGGAACTCACTAGGAAACTATAAGATGGAAGAAAGGCAGAGGGAAGGGGAAAATGAAGAGTGGGAGGAATAGCTGCATGATCTGGGCAGGCAAAGGCAAGAGAGGGTGAGGTTCCTGAGCCCTTTGCTCCAAAGTGGTCCAGCCACATCCTTCCTTCACTCATCCCAGTGTGTGGACATCATTTTCCAGTCCATCACTTTTTCTCTTTCTCTCAAGTTCAGGATCTTCTCTAGCTTGGTGGCCATAAAATCATACAGACAAATCCTCTGAGTTCCCTCTTCATATGCACTTTAGATACTTCATTCTGAGCATGATGTTTATATACCTTTAAATAGATTTATTCTTTTATGAATAAGTACAGTACCCTCATTGCCAAATTTTGAATTTTGACTAAAAGTACACAAAAAAGAAATCAGGGACCTAGAGTAGTAGAGTGTGAACTGGAAAGCCTGAGTGAAGCTGAGTGAACGCCTGAGAGACTCCTGGTGAAGCGTGAGTCTCTAGACAATCAGAGCTCTTCATTTGACCTGCTCATAGAAACATCAACTGCTACATGTCCTCCAAATGATCAAAAATAGCAATGCAACTCTAATTACAAAATAAAAAATAATGATTAAAATAATAAAAGAGTGGAGCAAGCCATATAGGCAGTCAGAGAAACAAGAAGCAACAGGTAGCAGACACCAGGTTCTCCTTGTAAGACACCGGGTTATGACATATTGATTTGGCAACACTCACACACCTTGTCATAACAATGAAGACATTGAAAGTGAAAGCACAAATTGAAAACTGGATGTTATCTGCATCTCTCAGTGACCAGGGAATGAGTGAGAAAGGTGGATGAGGACAGAGGCCCTTGGAAGGAGAACATGTACCACTATGAAGGAAGGTGAATAGACTTTCTTGATTGTGCATAAACTTACCCCAAAGCAGGAAAACTGTCATTTTAAATCTGGAATGTGTCCCATAGGCTTTTATTTTGAATGCTCTATCCCAAGATTGAAAGCTGAGGCATCCTGAGGAGGTTAGGTCAGGATGCCAGAAGGAGGCCACTGTAGGGGTTTTAACCATCCCTGGTTCTCATATTTTCTGCTTTCTGGTCTACTAAGATATAAGTGCTTTCTGCTACATATCCCCATTGAAATAGATCATAAACAGTGAGACAAAATAATATTCCTTTGCCCCTAAGTATTTCTGCCACATAGTTCGGTCACAGCATGACAAATGTCATTGACACAGAGGCTTGCCTGAAGCTAGGCTAACCAGCTGTTTTAACTGTTACACCTCTAGGGACTCCACTGATCATACACCATCTTGAGTAAAAGGTGATTTGTATATGTCTGACCACTCAAAGATGTCCTGCATAGAGATAAAGACGTGTTACTCAGCTCCTGGGAAAATTATTTGAGGCAGCTTTTTTTTTTAATTTTTATTTTTTTCTTATCAGTATCATTTTATTAACTCTGTATCCCAGCTGTATCCTGCTCCCTCATTCCCTCCCACTCCCACCCTTCCTCCCTCATCTCCACCCTGCCCCTTTCCAAGTCCACTGATGGGGGGGGGGCTTCCTCCCCATTCATCTGATCCTGTTTTATCAGGTATCTTCAGGACTGGCTGCAGAGTTTGAGGCAGCTTTTGATGTTGGTGTTTAGTCCATTATCTAAGCCACCCAGACTGACAGGAGGAGGTAGTTCTTCCTAATCATTGCTAAAAAAAGAACTTTCCTTCTAGGACCTGCACCCACACTAGCCTGAATTTTACAGGATAATTTTTCTTCTTTTTATAAGAAACATTTTTAGCAATATACAATTATTTCTGGATTGAGTTCATTTGGGTCATCAGAAGAAAATCTTTTTTATTGTCTCTTCTCTTCAGTTTGTAAGTGGATTATTCTGAATAGAACCCCTGTAAAACAAATAAGGTCAGTGGGTCAAGGAAAGAAAAATGGGATTTTTCTCCTATATAGTACATATAATTTTATCATTTAACCACAAATTTTGCTTTCAACACTTGAGTTCTTCCTCAATAATGTAAGAAAAGGCACAGAGACACATATGAAAGGCTCTTTTGATATTCTTCAAATATAGATTTTGAAACTTTCTGACTCCGTGCCTTCATAAATCATCATTCTATTTCATTTAACCCAATATTCTAGAGAAGATATGTACACAGAAAATTGATAAAAATATAATTAGAAGCTATGGATTTGAAATACTATCTAAATTGTTTTCTTGGACCCAGCCCGACTTACAGCTCTGGAGACCAGCATGGCTTAGGGAGCAGAAAGAACCCTGCCCCAGCTCTTGGGATGCCACAGCCTGCCAGCAGTGGTGCTGAGGTCCGCCCAGGGCCCTCTGTGCTCCACTCCCCTGCCCTGTACACCATGCACCCCAGTTCCAAGGTTCACCCCATTTCCTGGGACTTACTTCCACTTGTGCCCAGCACCCATCAAGGAGCAGCAGTTCCCTGGCTAGTGCAATTTACACAGCCCTGCTTCTACCTGCACGCCTGGAGAACAGCACCCATTAGGGAACATCAGTAGCTGTCAGGGAGCATCAGACAATAGAGGCCATCAGGGAGCAGCAGAGGATGATACTCATCAGGGTCATCAGAATCAGGCAGCCATCAGGAATACAAGACCCCATCTCCAACTGCAATTCCAAAGACTGGTAGTCACCAGAGCCTACCAGTTCTCCTTGTATATCCAAAGGAAACTTCCTGACACTGTGCCTTCAAAAATCATTCCATTTCATTTAACCCAATATTCTAGAGAAGACATGTACATAGAAAATTGGTAAATATATAATTAGAATATATAGATTTAAAATGCTACATAAATTGTTCTTTAAGACCCACCCCAACTTGTGTTCCTGGAGACCAGTACAGATTAGGGAGCTGTAGAAAAACCAGAGGACTGCTGCCATCTGGGACAAAGAGATCTACCTACAACCTCAGAGACCATCAGGTCTGCTACTGCCAGAGACAATCACATGGCTAGAGGTCAGCATAAGAACACAAGCAACAAAATCCAGGGCCATATGACACTACCTGAATCCAGATATCATACCACAGCAAACACTGAGGATACTATAACACCTTAAGTGCAAGAAAATGATCTTCAATCTAAGGTTATGAAAATGATAGATCTTAAAAGAGGAAAATATATCCCTCAAAGAAATAGAGAGAAATTTAAATTGATACCACTGAAAACAGAGACAAGACAAGGCTGCCTACTCTTTCCTTGTCTTTCAACATAGTTTTTGAAATCCTAGCTAGAGCAATAAGACAACTAAAGGAGATCAAGGGGATTCAAATCCGAAAGGAAGAAGTCAAAGTATCTCTGTTCGCAGATGATATGACAGCATACATAAGTGATCTAAAAAATTCTACCAGAGAACTCCGTCAGCTTACAAACAACTTCAGCAAAGTGGATGGATACAAAATTAACTCAAAAAAATCTGACTTCCTCCTATATACAAAAGACAAAGGAGCTCAGAAAGAAATTAGGGAAATAACACCCTTTACAATAGAAACAAATAACAAAATACCTTGGTGTGACTCTAACCAAGCAAGTGTATGAAAAAAAGAAACAAACTTCAAGTCTTTGAAGAAAGAAATTGAAGAAGGTATCATAAGATGGAAAGATCTCCTGTGCTCATAGATCGGTAGGATTAAAATAGTGAAAATGGCCATCCTGCCAAAAGCAATCTACAGATTCAATGTAATTCCCATCAAAATACCAACACAATTCTTTACAGACTTTGAAAGAACAATTGACAATTTCATATGGAAAACAAACAAACAAACAAACAAAAAAAACCAAGAATATCTAAAATAATCCTGTACCATAAAAGATATTCTAGAGGTAGCTCCATCCCTGATCTCAAGCTCTACTATACAGCCACAGTAATAAAAGCAGCATGATTCTGGCATAGAAATACAATGGTGGATCAATAGAATTGACTCAAAGATCTAAAAATAAACCCACATACCAACAGATACTTGATGTTGACAAATATGCTGAAACCACACACTGGAAAAAAGGTAGCATCTTCAACAAAAAGTGCTGGTCTATCTGGATATCTACATGTGTAAAAATGCAAATAGATCCATATTTAATCACCCTGCACAAAAGTAAAGTCCAAGTGGATCAAGATAAAACCAGACACACTAAATTAGTTAGAAAAAAAATGGGGAAGAGCCTTGACTTCATTGACACAGGAGACAACCACCTGAACAGAACACCAACAGCGTAGGCTCTAAGATAGAAATCAATAAGTGGGACCTCATTAAACTTAAAAGCTTCTGTAAAGCAAAGGACACTGTCATTAGAACAAAATGACAGCCTACAGTGTTGCTTTACCAACCATATATCTGACAAAGGGCTAATATCCAGAATTTATATAGAACTCAAGAAGATAAACACCAACAAACCAAGTAATCCAATTAAAAAGATACATAGCTAAAAACAGAATTCTCAACAGAGGAATATTGAATGGGGAGAAACACTTAAAGAAATGTTCAACATCCTTAGTCATCAGAGAAATGCAAATCAAAATGACCCTGAGATTCCATCTCACACTGATCAGAATGGCTAAGATTAAAACTCAAGGGATGGCACATGCTGGAGAGGTTGTAGAGAAAGGGGAACCCTCCTCCATTGCTGGTGGGAATGTAAACTTTTACAACCACTTTGGAAATCAATCTGGTGCTTTCTCATTAAATTAGGAATAGTGCTATCTCAAGATTCAGCTATACCACTCCAGGGCATATATCTGAAAGATGCTCAACCACACAACAAGGACATTTGCTCAAATGTACATAGCAACTTTATTCATAATAGCCAGAATCTGGAAATAACCCAGATATCTGTCAACTGAAGAATGGATATAGAAGTTGTGGTACATTAACATAATGGAATACTATTCAGCAATTAAAAAAAGCAAATCATGAAATTAACAGGCAAATGGATGAAACTAGAAAAGGTCATCCTGAGTGAGGTAACCCAGATGCAGAAAGACACATATAATATATACTCACTTATAAGTGCATATTAACCATATAATATAGGATAAACATACTAAAATCTATAGTCCTAAAGGAGGACTATAAGGAGTCCTCTAAAGTCCTACAAGGAGGACCCTAGGGAAGAGGCTTAATCCTCATTCAGAAGGGCAAACAGGAGAGACAGTGGAAGTAGGAGAAGAGGAAACAGGACAGGAGCCTTCCACAGGGGTCCTCTGAAAGACTCTATGCATCAGGTTATCAGAGCAGATGCTGAGACTCATAACAAACTTTGGGCAGAGTGCAGGGAATCTTATTGAAGAAGAGGGGGAATAAAGACTTGGAAGGGACAGAAGCTCCACAAGGAGACTAGCAGAGGCAAAAAAACAGTACCCTGCAGAGATCAATAAAAACCAAGCACCATACATGGAGAGGACCTAGAACCCCTACTCAGATGAAGCCCATAGGCTGTTCATTTTCCAAGTGAGTTCCCTAGTAAGGGGATCAGGGGTGGTCTCTGACATGAACTCAGTGGCTGGCTCTTTGACCCCCCTGGGAGGTGCAGCCTTGCCAGGCCATAGAAGAAGATGAAACAGCCAGTTTTGATGAGACCTTATATGCTAGGGTCAAATAGAAGGGGAACCAGTCCTCCTCTATCAAGGCACTAGGGAAAGGACATAGGGGAAGAAGAGGAACTAGGAGGAGATGAGGGAGGGGTTATAGTAGGGATACAAAGTGAGTAAATTGTAATAATTAATTAATTAATTAAAATTTAAAAAATAAAAAAGAAATGCAGGAAAGTGCAATCAAACAGTTAAAGGACTTGAATAAATCCCTTAAATACAGGAAAATACAAACAAATGGAAGAAAAAAATGAATAAAACTGTCCAAGACCTAAAAGCAAAACTAGAAGCAATAAAGAAAACACAATCTCAGGTAATCCTGGAGGTGAAAAACCTAGGAAAGAGAACAGGAACTACAGACAGAAGCATCTCAAATGGGATACAAGAGAAGGAAGAGAGAAAATCTCAGGTGAAGAAGATATGATTGAAGAAATTGATCAGTCAAAGAAAAGTTAAAAATCAAAAGTACCTGACGAAAAACATCCAAGAAATCTGAGACAATTTGAAAGGGCCAAACCTAAGAATAATAGGAATAGGAGAAGACTCCAAGCTCCGGGCCCAGGAAATACTTTTAACAAAATCGTGGAAGAAAACTGGCCCAACCTAAAGAAAGAGATGTCTATAAACATACAAGAAAGAAGCCACACAACACCAAATTGATTGGACCAAAAAACAAAATCCTCCTGCCTCATAATAATTAAAACACTAAATGTACAGAACAAAGATAGAATATTAAAAGCTGCAAGGGAAAATGGCCAGGTCACATAAAAATGTACACCTATCAAAATTACACCTGACTTCTCACCAGAATCTATAAAACCAAGAAAGGCTTAGTTTTATCATACAGAAACTAACTGAACTGAATACCCAGAAATAATCCCACACTCCTAAGGGAACTTGATTTTTGACAAAGAATCCAAAACTGTACAATGGAAAAAAGAAAATATCTTTAACAAATAGTGCTGGTCTAATTGGATGTCTGCATGTAGAAAAATGCAAATAGATAAGCAATTATTACCCTGAACAAAACTTATGTCCAAATGGATCAGGGACCTTGACATAAAACCAGATACTCTAAATCTATTAGAAGACAAATTGGGGAAAAGTCTGGAACTCATTGGCATAGGAGACAACTTCCCGAACAGAACACCAATAGCACAGACTGAAATCAACAATTAATAAATGGGACTTCATGAAAATGAAAAGTTTCTGGAAGTCAAAGGACACTATCAATAGAACAAAACAGCAGCCTACAGACTGGGAAATGATCTTCACCAGACAGAAGGCTAATATCCAAAATATACAAAGAACTTAAGAAATTAAACATCAACAAGTCAAATAATTCAATTAAAGGGGTACAGAGCTTAACAGAAAATTCAGTACAGAGGATTCTCAAATGGCCAAGAAGAACTAAAGAAATGCTCAACTTCCTTAGTAATCAGGGAAAAGCAAATCAAAAGGACTCTAAGATTTCATCTTATAATAGTCAGAAATGCCAAGATCAAAAACTCAAATGATAGCACATGTTGGTAAGGATGTGAAGAAAGAGAGTCTGTTGCTGGTGGTAGCCTAAACTTGTACAACCTCTCTAGAAATTAATCTGTCTCTTTCTCAGAAAATTGGAAATAGTTCTACCTCAAGAACCAGCTATACCCCTCCTGGGGATATACACAAAAGATGCTCGACAATACAAAAGGACATTTGCTCAACTATTTTCATAGTAGCTTTATTCATAATAGCCAGAACCTGGAAACAACCTAGATGTCCTTCAAATGAAGAATGGATAAAGAAACTGTGGTACATTTTTTTTAATTAATTACATTTTATTCATTTTGTATCCCCCATAAGCCCCTCCCTCCTCCCTTCCTGGTCCCACCCTCCCTCCCTTTTTGCATGCATGCCCCTCTCCAAGTCCACTGATAGGGGAGGTCCTCCTCTCCTTCTTTCTGATCTTAGTCTATCAAAACTGTGGTACATTTACACAATTGAATATTACTCAGCTATTAAAAACAAGGAAATCATGAAATTTGCATGCAATTGGATGGAACTAGAAAAGGTTATCCTGAGTGAGGAAACATAGAACCATAAAGACACACACTGTATGTACTCACTTATAGGCGGATATTAGCCATATAATACAGGATAACCATACTATAGTCCACAGACCCAAAGAAGCCAAGTAACAAGGAGGCCTTAAGGGAGGCTGCTGGAATGTCACTCAGAAGAGGAAATAGAAGAGACATCAGAAGTTGATGGAGGGAACTGTGTAGAGAGGAATAGGGAGAAAATGAGAGTTGGGATCAGATATGAAGAGAACAGAAGTGAGAGGTGAGAGGGTTGGGGGAGAGAATGGAACAGGGTGGTGGGGGAATCTCTTTGACAAGCTGGAGACAACAGGGTAGGCTCCTGGGAAGATATGGGTGTGACTCTAGCCGAGATTCCTAGCAGGCGGGGCGAGAGTAGGAAGTTGAGGTGGGGCATGGGAACTGAAGTGACTACCTTCTAGCCAGTCAGGGCTTCTAGTGGAGGGAGAAGAATAACAACCCACCCATAAAATCTTTGACCCAATATTTACCCTGCCTATAAGAAGGGCAAGGATGAAGAGGGAACAGAGATTGAGGGAGTGCCTAATCAATGACTGTCCTAACCTGAGACCCACCCCATGGTAGAGAGCCAGCCACTGACACTATTAATGATGCTCTGCTTTGCTTGCAGACAGGAGCCTAACATGTTTGTCACCTGGGAGGTACCACCCAGCAGCATATGGAGACAGCATATGGAGACCCAAGCTTGCTTGCAGCCAAGCATGGGTCAGAGTCTGGCGTTCTTATGAAAGTGTGGGGGAAAAGATGGAAGGACCTGAAGGGGATAGGAACCCCACAAAAAGGTCAACAGAGACAACTAACCCAGACCCACGGGGACTTACAGAGACTGAGACATCAACTAAGGAGCATGCATGATCTGGACCTAGAATCCCCTGCACATGTGTGGCCGATGGGCAACTTGGTCTTCATGTGGTTCATCTGGAGATCAGAGGGATGGGACTGTTTCTAACATGGTCCCTATTTGCCTGCTTTTGTATCAATTTGCCCTGGCAGCACTGCCTTGCCTGGCCTCAGAGGATAAGAATATGCTCTGTCCTGATGTGACTTGATGTACTAGGGTGGCTGATACTGGGGATAGGAATAAATCCCTTTTTTTGGGGGGGGGCAAAGAGAGAGAAAGGGGGAGGATGGGAGAGGAGACTGGGAGGAGAGGATGGTGGGGCCTGCCCTTGGTATGTAAAAGTGAATAAATAAATAAATAAACTTAAATTTTGCTTTCTTGAGGGGACAGGAACTCCACAAGGAGAAAAACAAAGTCAAAAATACCTTGGCCTAGGGGGGCCTGCAGAGACGGATACTCCAACCAAGGACCATGCATGGAAAGGACCTAGACCCCTATTCAAAGGAAGCCCATAGGCTGGTCAGTTTCCAAGTGGGTTCTCTAGTTAGGGGTACAGGGGCTGTCTCTGTCATGAACTCAGTGGCCGGCTCTTTGCAACCTTTCCAGGCCACAGAGGAAGATGATGTAGCCAGCCTTGATGAGACTAGATAAGCTAGAGTCAGATAGAAGGGGAGGAGGTGCTTCCGCTATCAAGGAACTGGGGAACAGGCACAGGGAGAGAAGGGTGAGACTGGGAGGAGACAAGGGAGAGGACTGCAGTGGAGATACAAAGTGAATATATTGGACTAAATAAATAAAAAGTTTAAAATGTTCTCTTATATTAAAGAAACTTATAATCTGCTGCTTTAGTCATTGTGTGTCCTGCTGCCTCCCTCATCTGTGTGTGTGCATGCAGGCATGTGAAGAAATGAGGGAAAGAGAGGGGCTTGTGAAAGGCTACATGACATCCTTGCACATCAGAGACAGACAGGTACCTTCTGTCCGTCAAAACTTGTCTTTGGACTTCAAAAATATGACTCTCAGGGTTCTTTTAGGAGCTTTAGTTACAGGAGAATTGTCAAGAAAAGCAGGAGGTCTTCCAGCCAAGTACTTTATAATTGTGGTCTCAGATAAAATCCTATCCAATGGGTGATGAATTTTACCTTTCTCTATCCCATGTTGAAATTTTACAGAGGAATCGCATCAAGACACATTTTTATAAGCAAACTCTAAGTAACTTTCTCCAAAAAAATATCCTTTGGACGGGGGTGATATTGAGAAAGCCATCTCTCCTGTCTGGCAAACTCCTCATTGACAAGTGTACATTTGAAGCAGGGAATAGAGATGAACACATTCCTGGTGAGTCAACACCCCTGTACTCCTCCCTCCCACCTGCCAGTTTGTAATAGCACAGAGAGAAGGCCAATTTATAACAAAATTACTGAAGTGGCTGAAACTTGGATCAATGATGACATAGCTACAATAAGCCTTCTGTGCTCATCCCCTCCTAGAGAGACAGCTAAGAGTCTCATGTCTGTTAGGGAAGAGATAGGAGAGAGCTGCTCCAAACAGGTCATTAATCAATATTAGTATCTGTCACTCGATCCACCCATGAGTTTTACCTGCTTACCAGAAAGGAGGGTTATTTCCTCTGTCACTTTTAAGTCATGCATCAGGCCTGTAAATAATTAAGTCTTTTGCTATAAAAGAAAATAAAGTGTTTTAGGGACCAAGAAGAAATATGCATGCGTGTTTGTCTTGCAGACTTCAGTATGCCACATTGCCTCCCACTGAGGGGGTTTGTGTTCTTCTCTTAAGAGAAAACACTTCCATCTAGAACAATAGCTTGGCTTTAGTTCAAAAGCAAATCCCTGTGTGACCTGAGGGATATATTTAAAGCTTTTGTGTGGGGGAATCAAGATTCTAGATGCACATTTAGAACAAGGCTTGCTATTTGCAGAGTGAGTGCTTCAACACAGGACTTCTGATTATTTATAAGAATCCCAAACTCAACTCGTGCATGGGTCACTTCTCTAATTTGGCTTACTATGGGGGAAACTGCTGGCTATCAGAAGGAAGCCACTTTGTGTCACCCATCTGGAGAAGCATATGGGTTACCTACTGTAGGTAAGAAGACAAAAAGGCTAAATTCATACCCAAGCTTCACTTAGGCTCAAGTAGAGCAGAGAATTGGAAATGGGAGTGTCTTGAAGTACTGGGTCTTATGGTTTTTGCATATGCACACTGAATGCCATGGGCCAATCTTAAATTGTTTTTTTTTAAATAAAGGGGCAAAAACATTATATAAAAAAAGTGTGTAGTCTGTGCACCACAGTGTTTTCACTGTGATGCTATGCTGAAGTCCCAACAGGAGTAGGAGATACTTAAAAAAGAATCCTTCCCTGATTCTCAGATGATTAAAACAATAGACCACAAATTAAAACTTCCTCGGGAATCCTATGCTGGGGAAAGGGAAACAGTGAAAAGCCCTTTGTCTAGAGTACCAAAGAATAGACCAGCCTCCAATGAAGAGATCCCGCTTGCTTCCTTCATCTTACCTTGGAGGTAAATGAAGTCATTCATGTTCCTTAGTTTTTATTTGTACTTTTCTATACGATTGGAACACGGTTATAGAGAAGGTGGAAAAAAGTAAGTTCATTTTCTTTTAACAAGTTCTGTATCCTAATTTATTCAAATACATCAGAAGCAAGGCTTGAGAAGCTCAATGGCCCATAACACTGTGACCAGAGCATTTGCTTTAATCACTCTATAATATGAAATAAACATGGGTCTATAGATCAGGGTTGATTCCTCTCTCTACATGGTCATCAATACTCCCAGGGAAATAGGTTGAGTTTTAGGTTCTTCATGTGCAAAGCCCAGGCAGTTGGATTAAATAATCTAGATAATCTAATAATAGATTATCTTACATTTATTCCAGGACTTAAAATTCTGTGATTTTGTGATTATATGCCAGTCATATTTCCATCCACACTGAATTTTTCTCAACGTAAAATGGAAATTAAATATCAAAATAAAAAAAAACATTTTTCTTTCATCATTAATTCATACATTTATACTCTAAAATCTACTGTGTATCAAATTATATTATGTAGATACCATGAAACATCTACTGGCTTGTCCATAAGTGATGTATTTTATCAAAAGTCAGGGTCTAGAGTAATTATAAAATCTGGATATTGAATTTCCTATGAAATTCATGCACCAACTTCTATTTATTATTCATCTTTGTTTTGCCATGATTAACTCACCTCATGTTTTATTATCATAATTGGTTCTAATTCTCTCATTCTTTCCTAGTTGAATAATCTTAATAAACATTTGGGGAGAACATTAAAAGCACTGATATTTTTATAAAAAATTATAAGCATGATACCATAATTATTATTTTCTGGAATACAAAGATAATTATTGTTGATTTTCATTTTCACAAAGGAGGGGGGAATCTAAAGCAAAATGAAATGTTATAGTTACCAAAAGAAAGTTGTGGTCATTTTTTGCTCTCTAGAATTTGATACTGAGCAAAATTACTAAAGCTTTTGTTCTGCTATAATTTGAAAAATGATATGTGTAGTGTGGTTTTGTTGAAAGACCACTTGAAAATAAGATACGAAATTGGTTTTTCTCAAGCCAGTAATGGTTCATTTTGATTACCAATTTGTATTGAAAGACATCTAGATTTGGAAGGCATGCTATTGTGTGTGACTGGGAGGATCCTTCCAAAAAACATGTATACAGAAAATGAGAGAGAGACCTGCCCTTACTGGGAACATCAAGCTGATGGACTGGGAGCAAAGACTTAGCAGAGGTAGAGGAAGGAAGGAAGCTTGTCAGCACATGCAAGTTCTGCAGGCCAGTACATCTATTACAGCCATCATCACCAATGGACATCAGAGTCAGTTTTCCAGCTTTCAGTATGTACTCACACCAGCAACTCGGCAGGGAGTTACAGGCTTTCAATAGGGAACCACTGATTCCTCTTGTTCTGACATTTGTAGTTACTGAACTCATCAGTTTTCATGTTCTCAGGTTTCCCAGTGTACAAGTGGTCATTTTTGGATGATTTTGGAATATATATATATATATATATATATATATATATACACACATATATGTATGTATATATATGCATATATATATTATCTATGTATATATACATAGATATATACATATATATATATAAAACACATTCTACTGAATCTGTTCTTCTACATAGCCCCCAAATAACACACTTCTATTTGCAAAATTGTGTAGAGACTACCACTTCACCAGCTCTAAGTCTCACAGCATCAAGACTCTACTTCCAGATTAATATATAATCAAGAACACCTTTCCAAGTGTTTACTTTCAACAAGATCTGGGAACCTATTTTTGAGTTTGTGCCTAAAATAAGAACATTAAATATAGTTCCCACTAGGCCTCGACCAAGCTCTGTCATATGAATAGTGTAATTTGCCCCAAGGAAATCTGGAGCAGAGCTATTTCTGTTAGAACATCTCCGTGATAAAGGTTCTGAAACTTCTCAGTGCATTGTTTGGGGTTGCAGAAACACTAGAAGAGTGTTGCCTATGACCAGAGGAATTAAAAAAATTGATTTTAATAATGACTAGAGAGCAACATATTTTAGTATTTTCTCACACCAAATCCAAGCTATATTCTCAGAAAAGTTTACTGAGACTGGGACTACACAAGTCCTAAATGGATGAGTGAGGATTTGAGTTCAGATAGATTTCTTTACATCTGAACACGTTAACAAAGGGAACATTCATGGGCAGTGTTGTCTGTAGTCTCTGGTTAAGAGGGTTTCAGCTTCAAGTTTCACCACATTGAAGTATTTGGCACTGTTAAAATGGATAAATTGTTAAACTGCTAGAATTTTGAAGTTATGAAAAATATGAATGTGTTAATAACTAATATTGTGCAAATAGATCATAGGAAAATATTCAGATCGTAAGTGAGGATATCCTTCTGTTTTTTTTTTATTTAGTTTATGTTAAAAATTAAGCTATAAAATGTACCTAAGGAAATATAAAAATGTATTTCATAATCTAACTGGAAAGCCTTCATTCTCAAGAATGACTTGAAACCCAGAAGAAAGAGTATGAAAGTTTGGTAGATTCAACTCTTCTAATTTAAGAAATTTTAATAAAATCAGCATGGCAAAAGCACTTCAAGAGTATTTGTCATAAATATTTTTTCAAAATATATAAATGTCTGCAAAACCCAACAAAAACATGTACAAAGACCAAGAATAGGAAGTTCACACTGAAAACAAAGATGAAAAGATCTCTTAGTGTAACAAAGGTATTTAAACCTACTTGTAATATGAGGAAAAAAGGCCAGAGTGGTGGTTCAGTGGGCAAAGGTGCATGCCAACAATCTTGGCAGTCCCTTGAACTCACAGGGTGGAAGGCAAGACTCACCTACTGCAAGCTGTCCTCTGACTTCCACATGAATGCCATGATTTGTGTGCATCCAACTCACACATACAGATACACTCATATACAAAACAAGTAATGTAAAAAAATTCTTTGAAATATCATTAAGTTTTAAATTTTGTGTATTAGGTAGGCAGAGATTAAGAGGTCCTATTTTAAATGTATAAATAGTTATTAAATGTTTGGATATATCATATTGAAAAGAGTATGGAGAAACAGAGAATTAATATAACTTACATATAGAACTATTGGGTACTAATTGTCGAGAAAAACTAAAGGCATGTACTCCTTTCATATGGCACTTTCACACAGAATTCCATAATTTTGATACAATTTTATATATGAAAACATTTTATAAGCATATTATTCTTTTTGAATATACCTGTTTTTATGTTTTGTAATAGAAAATGATTGGAAGCAATTAAGTGGCGTGAGGAGTTTCTTTTCTGGTCTAGTCTATTTGGTGTTCTGTAGGCGTCTTGTTTATGGGCATCTCTTCCTTTAGGTTGGAAAATTTTTCTTCTCTGATTTTCTTGAAAATGTTTTCCGGACCTTGGAGCCTGGAAACTTCTTTTTCATCAATTCCTATTATTTTTAGATTTTGTCTTTTCATGGCATCCTTGATTTCTTGGATATTTTGTGCTTGGGACTTTTCTGATTTTACTTTTTCTTTGAGAGAAGTACCAATTTCTGTGAGTGTATCTTCAGCAATAGAGATTCTCTCTTCCATCTTTGGTATTCTATTGGTGATGCTTACCCTTGTGGTTCCTTCTCTTTTCTCTAAGATCTCCAGCTCCGGGGTTTTCTCAGTTTGTGTTTTCTTTATTGATTCTAATTCTGTTTTCATGCCTTGCACCATTTCCTTCATCTGTTTGAATGTGGATTCCTGTCTCTCTATGATGGTCTCTATTTTTTTGTTTGTTTCCTCCCTATATGCCACTAATTGTATTTCTACTTGTGCCTCTATTTGTTTGGCTATATTTGCCTGTGTTTCTTTGACAACTTTGTTTATTTCCTCTTTCTTTTCCTCCACTTGGGTGGACAATTCTTTGAGAGATTTGTTTGTTTCCTCTTTAACTGTTTGGATTTGAATGGCTATTTCTCTGAGAGATTTGTTTGTTTCTTCCTTATGTGCCTCAAATAACTGGATAAGCATAACTTTAAGGTCATTTTCTTGTGTTTCCGATGACTTGGAGTATTCATTAATTTTGGTTGTTGCCGGTGAAGCCATGATGTCTTGATTTATGTTGGATGTGTTCTTCTGCAAACCCCTGGCATTTGGTTATCCATAGCTTTCACTGCTTGTTCCTGGATTCTGCAGATCAGACTGGTCTTTCCCTGGCGTCTGGAGAATTCTTCAGAAAAATGAGAAAGATCCAGTGTTGACAGCGTGTGCGTTGGTGTTTCAGCTGTACCTGTAGAAGGAAAGTCCGAGGGCACAGAAGGACAGATGCAAGGAAGTACGTGAGTGTGCGTGGAAGTGTGCCCTGAGGGATAGGGTGCTAAAAAATGTAGAGGCCTTCAGGAGAGGGGTGCCTTGTAGGCACCAAAGGGGTCACAGGCACTTAAGATATCACAAGCACTGTTGGTGATTGTGGGCACAGATTCCCTGAGTACATCTGTGGCCTACAGGCTACTGGTATTCTTCTCTGAGTTCCAGGAGTTATTTGCCTAAACCCCACTGGTAAATCCACAGAGAAGGGGCTTCAATGTACCATGAGGCCCTCTCTTTCCCACAGTGGATGTGTGGGTGGGAGGGGTCTTAATGTGTGGCTGCTAGCTTAGAAGCACCTTGGATCTGGGGTTCTGTAGGCACTTGAGGGTGCACTCTCTAGCAGGTTGAATTGAAAAGCACAGGGTTTCTGCCTGTTCTCTACTGGCCGAATTGGACCTGCTGAGTCAAATATGGCAGGTCAAGCTCAGTCAGCTCAGTGGTCCTGCAGCCATTGGGCTAGGGAGTCCAGCGGTGGCTGCAGAACTGGGGTGTCCAGGTGCTTGCTGGTAGGTCCTGGGGAGCCACTAAAGTGGTCCACAGACCTAGGTGTCCCAACACCTGGTGTACCTGGGTATTTTTGCAAGTCTGCTGGACTTCGGTGGCTGTTCAGCTGGCTTTCTGCCACTGAGGGGTTGGATGGTTCATAGTCACTGACTGGGAGGCTGTGGAATTAGTATTGCTGCTCATTGCTGCTCATTGCTGCTCACAGACGTGGGACCCAGGAAGGATTGTACTGTTGATCTGGGACTCTGTGGAGGGCACTCGGAGGGCATGTAGTTTGAGGGCAGGAGTTCTGCAGATGGGAGCTCCGCTGGGTGGGGCAGGAGCTCTAGTGTGGCGGGCACTCGTGGGGCAGGTTGGGGCGGGAGCTCCGTGAGAGGGTGCATGGCAGGGTCTGGGCTCCTCAGACGTGTGCTGCACAGGATGGAGTTAATCGGGCGGGTACAGCTGCCTATCAGGGCTGCGGAGCTAGAAGCCCTGCCTCTGCTGTCTCTGTCTCCAGGCAGTGAGTTTTGTGCTCAGCTCACTAGTGCTGTGTATAGGCTCCCCTGAGGAGGAGGGAGGCTCAAACAAGGGAAGTGCCCCTCTCTGTTCCTTGAGAAGTGCCTGCCTGATCTGAATCTGTAAGTGTTCTCCACTTCTGTGGTGTCCCCTCTCTTTCAGAAAGCCAAAACATCTAAATTCTGCCTTCCGTTGCCCCTCCACTCACCAATTTTGGAGTTTCAGATCCTCTGCCTCTCCAGAAAGGTACGCGCTTATCAACGCCATCTTGGAACCCCTGGAAACAATGAAGTGCCTATTAACAAGGAACTAGCTTACTGAGTAAGGTTCATTCATAATGTAGTGTTCACTTTGGGTCATTTTTATAAAGGATTTTTTGCTGTTATTTATTATTAAGTGCGTATACATGCATGGCCTTATACATGTGAGTGCAGGTAGCCAGAGGAGGGCATTGGATACTCTGGAGGTGGAGTTACATATAGTTTTGTGTTGCCCAATGTGGGTGTTAGGAATAGAACTTGGGTCTTCTAGAAGATCAGCAAGTTCTTTGAAATGCTGAGCCATCTCCCCAAATCCTCATGTGAATTTGGAACATACAACTATGCATGACCAAATATGTTCATTATTTATGCAATATGTCTTTCTAGGTTTATCTCTTGCTTTTCTATTCTTGCTTGATTCCCAATAAATTCTGTTGCATTAGTGCTGACATTTTAACGACAACACAATTGTGTGAAAAATGCAGGGCTAAAAGCCAATGTGGCACAATGAAAAAGCAGCAAGAACAAACAAGAAGCTGGTGAGATGTTTAGATTTTAAAGACCCATCCCCAGTGACATACTTTCTCCAGGAAGTCTGTACCTACTAAACCTTTTGAAACAGTGGGGACTGAGTATGCAGACTATCTGAACTTTTGTGGGGCAGTTTCACTCAAACCACTACATTTCATTCCCTGGATCCCATCAGCCTCATTCTGATTTTTTAATAATGCTAAACTTGGGGTTGAAAAGGGAGCTGGATTTGTGTTTCAACAAATAAGTGAAGAAGTCAAGGAGTTCATTTTCTGATGGCTGTTTTACAGTGGAGTGGCATCATCTGCTATCCAGGTGAGCAAGAGTTGTCACACCAGGTATCTGTGTTATGGATGAGGCACAGAAAATTATAGGTAAATGATGTATAGACTCCCTTACTGAGGAGCCATTGGTAAGTAATAGTTTGCAGTGGAGGGATAATCATTCTTTTTTAAGAACATGGCCACTGATAGGGTTCCCATATGCGTGAACATTTGAACAATATTAACAGGATTTCAAAAAAAAAAAAAGGAGAAATCTTGTAGGAAGAGGACCATGTTGAAAGAATCCATCCAATGGGATTAGGAGGAGGAAACGGGAGATAGATATGATCATATTTCATTGAATACCTGTGCAAGAGTCTAAAAAATAAATAATTATTTTAAAATAATAAAATAACATATTCTGAGAGAGAGAGGATATGAAGATATAAAATTTGAAGAAGATAGGAAATCTATATGTAAGAGAAATAGCAGATGTAGGTAAGATTAAAATACATTGTACTAATGTATAGAAATTTAAGAGAATAAATAAAATGTTATTTTAAAAAACAGATGTCTAACTATGGACACTTGATTCTTGACGAAGAAGCCAAAACCATTCAAAGGAAAAAAGAAAGCATTGTCAACAAATAGTGCTGGTCTAACACGATATCTCTATGTAGAAAGATGCAAATAGATCCATACTTCTCACCCTGCACAAAACTAAAGTCCAAGTGTATCAAGGACTTTAACATAAAACCAGAAACAATATATCTACAAGAAGAAAAACTGGGGAAGAGCTTTAAACTCATTGCCACAGGAGACAACTTTGAAAACACCAACAGCTCAGGCTCTAAGATAAACAATTAATAAGTGTGACCCCACGAAACTAAAAAGTTTTTCTAAGGCAAAGGACACTGTCAACAGAACAAATGGCAGCCTACAGATTGGAAAAAGATCTTCACGGACCCAACATATGACAAAGGACTAATACATAAAATATATTTTAAAAAACTCAAGAAATTAAACACCAACAAACCAAATAATCCAATTAAAAAATGAGGTACAGAGCTAAACAGAGAATTCTCAACAGAGGAATCCTAAAAAGATGAGAATCACTGAAAGACATGCACAAAGTCATTAGTCATCAGAGAAATGCACATCAAAACAACGCTGAGATTCCATCTTATACCAGTCAGAATATCTAAGATCAAAAACTCAAGTGACAACACATGTTGGAGAGGATGTGGAGAAAAGGGAATATTCCTTTATTGCTGGTGGGAATTAAAATGTGTAAAACCATTTTGGAAATCAATCTAGAAGTTTTTCAGAAATGTAGGAATAGCTCTACCACAAGACCCAGCTATACTCCTCATGGGCATGTAACCAAAAGATGCTCTATGACACAATAAAGATGTTTGCTCAACTATGTTCATAGCAGCTTTATTTGTAATAGTCAAAATCTGGAAGCAACCTAGATGTCCCTCAACTGAACAATGGATAAAGAAAATGTGGTACATTTACACAATGAAATACTACTCAGCTACTAAAAAACAAGAAAATCATGAAATTTGTAGGCAAGTGAATGGAACCAGAACAGATTATTCTGAGTGAGGTAACCCAGACCCAAAAAGACACCCATGATGTGTACTCACTTATAATCGGATACTACCCATAGTGTAAAGGATAACTGTACTACAATTCACAGACTCAAAGCAGCTATGTTACAAGGATAGCCCAAAGGAGGATGCTTCAGTCTCACTCAGACAAAAACTAAAATAGAATAGACATGAGAAGTAGTTGAAGAGTCAGAACAAGATAGGAGAGGGAGGGAAATGAACATGAGGATCATAGGTGGGGAGAACAGGTACAGGAAGACAGAGAGAAGAGAAACCCTGTTTGAGGTCATCTTTGATACAATCTGGAGACCTGCAACAGTGTAGACTCCTAAAAGATATGGAGGTGACTCTAGCTGGGACCCCAGTAGTAGGGGTCATGGAGACTGAAAAGGCCAACCTCTAATCAGACAGGACAACTAGTGGAGGAAAGGGAACACCAAACTCATCCACAAAACGTCTACCCCAAATTTATCTTGTGTACAAGATGTGCAGAGATAAAGATAGTGCAAAGATTGAGAGAATGTACAACCTAGTTCAACCTGAGACTCACCCCATGGGAGGGAGCCAACCCATAACACTATTAACAACACTCTGCTTTCTTGCAGATTGGAGCCTAGCATTGCTGTCCTCTGAGAGGCCCAACCCAGCAAAGGAAGGAAACAGAAACTGAGACTTACAGCTAAACATGGACAGAGTGTAGGGAGCCTTGTGGAGAGTAGGGGAAATGATAGAGGAACCCAGACGCTCTACAAGAAGATTGACAGTGCCAACTAGCCTGGGAGCTTTCAGAGACTGAAGCACCTACCAAGACCCATGCATGGACTGTACCTAGGCCCTCTACTCATATGTACTCCATGGGCAACTTGGCCTTCATGTGGATTTCCTAGAAAGGGAAATGGGGGCTGTCTCTGACATTGTCTCTGTCGCATGCTTTTTGATTACTTCCTCCTGGTGGGGCTACCTTGCCAGGACATTGAGGAAGTGCTTAGTCATGATGTGACTAGATGTGTTGGGGCAGTTTGCCATTTCTGAGGGAGAGGGGACAGAGGGAGAAGAGGGAGGAGAGGAGAGGAGGGCCCAGGGCTGGGAAGAGAGGAGGAAGGAGGCTATGATTGGGATGTAAAGTGAGTAACTAAATAAAAAAAAAAAAATAGATGTCCATTTTCTTTTAGTTTTTTTTTTTTTTTCCTGAAGAATGTCATATGGGCTCAAGTCCTTGCCCTGGAAATTCACAATAAAATTTCACCCTTCAAAGACATGCCATAGTACTAGACACTCTCCACAGGTCCAGAGATGGCTTAACCAGCACCTCTCTCCCCTGAAATATTTTTTTGTTTTCAGTTTATCTCAGAATTGTGTCATTTGGCTATTCATAGGAGACATGTTTTCATTTAGATGGATTGTTTTATCATCTGCAGCCATGTAGAGATACATCCTGCCACATGTGTCACTAAGTAATTTTGTTGTATATGAATGTTATAGAATGCATGTGCAAAAACCAAGATGGCTAAGTTTTAGGTGATGCCATCTGTAGGGGACTACTGTTGCCTATATGGTCTGTGGTTGAGTAAATATTGTCAAACAGCACAGAGTGTAATGTCCAACCTGATTCTTACACTTGGTATTAGGTAGCAGTTTATGTTACAAGCTTTCTTTCCTCTCACTGTGAAATCCTGCTACATATTCTCATATATCATTATTTGTTGCTTGCATAATATATAACTTGAATAACGCACACACATAAATTGAGAGAGAGGAAAAGAAAGAGAGAGAGGAGGTTCAAGTAATCAATCAGCATTGGGGGTTTATTGGAGTCCTTGTGTTCTCTGAATCACCATCATTTGTTTCTATCATGGTGCTAGGTGTACATGGAAAAATCTCCAACAAGAATTCTGATTCTCCAGCCAGAGAAGTTTGGAGTCTGGGGAGAAAGAAGTTTAAAAATTTGATATAAAATTCTCAGAATATTTTGCAACAATAAATGTTGTCTGTCATTCATATGCCTGAATAGAAATAGAATTCCCTACAGAATAGAGTTTGCTCTGAAATACATAACAAATAAATTCTTTTTTAGACTGTGTATTATTATATACGAGAGGAGGGAGAACAAAGGCAGCTAAAAATGACACATTCTAGATGTCTTTTGTCTATTCTATTTTCTGCTGTATTCTGCACCCAAAGATCCTATTTCACTTAGAAATACCACTTACAATGGAAAGGTAACATCACATTAATTCTAAATATATACTTTCAAAGCTATGGAAATTTTTTTCTGTATTTTTTTAAATATCCAAATATTTGTTGCTTAATGTAACCTTCACTGAATTTCTGATACATAAATGAATTTAAGCCCATTAGTATGCTAACACAGAATCGTGTTCTGCTTAATAGTGGATTCTAAAGGAACTCCTTCTTTACCTTACACTTTGGTGAGCTGGAGCAAATGACCAGGCAGGTGAACACCCCTTCTCTTTTTCTCAGGAAAAACCTCACACCCGACTTAATATCATTTCTACCTTATCTGATGAAGGGAACCAGAAGCTATGGGCCCAGAAAATCTCCTACCAGCTATGGGGAGGAACCATATTTTCTCCATGCCAAATAACCCAGAACAACAGGAAGACCATCCTAGACTTATGGCTGGAAAGATAATTCTGAGAAGGAAATTTATAGTGCTGAGCTGCAGAAGTCCAAAAATACTCATCCAAATTCTTCCAACAGCCTTCCTGTCTTGCAGTCTCTCTTCCTTGGAATGATTCCAGCCATTTGTGATTCCATTTTAATGCATTAACATAATTATACCCTCATATTTCAGGTTATGACTCAAATGAATCTCTTGCTAAGCCCAATGTTTACACAGAAGTAACATAGGATCAGATTCAGAGTGTGACATAAGAAACATATGTTAATGGAAGACACTGTAAAGAGGTGGCATTACCTGATCTTGGCCTGTTTTCTAGAGGGAAGAAAATAATAGGACAACTAATGGGGCTGGAAAGAGGGCTCAGTGGTTAAGAGCATTTGCTGTTCCTCCAGAGGAATAATTTGGTTCCCAGTACTCCTGTCAGGCATTTAACAGTTTCCTGTAACTCCAGCTCTAGAGAATCCAATATTTTGATCAACTTGCTTCTGGGACATCAACACACACATGACATATGACATACATTCCTACACATACACACACGTGCACACACGCACCTTTAAACAAAGAGGAGACCAGACAAAATCATGACTCTTCAACTTATTTACCTAAACTCTTTGTATTCTCCCATCAGTTCAGTTCTTTTGTTGCTGTTGAGCATTGCACTGGCTGGAAGAATGTAAGCCCATGCTGCTTTCTCATACCAATAACAGCGCTGAGTGTCAGATAATGCTTCGGTGCTATCTTGTTGCTATCAAACTGCATGCATAAATAATCAGGCAATGATGCTTTAAAATTAAGAATAAACAACTTGCTACATCTTGATAGGAAAACTCACTGCAGCCATAATCAGTCTCTACTAAATTTAGCTATATATAACTAATGATTAGAGAAAAACTGTTATACCAAGGGCAGGTCAGTTCTGATAGTTATAACCTCTAGTAATGGCAAACTGCTTTGCCCCTGTCCTTTAGAAACCATGTTCACAGTCAATATATATGAAGGTGGAATGTATGTATTTGGTGGCATTATTCTAGACATGGTAATTTAGCTTGTAAACAAAACAAGTTGTTAAAGGCAAATGTACATGCAGCTAAAAGTTCTAATGAGCTGGAGTTTACCAGGGCAGCACTGAGGGGCTGCTTCTGACTGCAGACACACTTAGTCTCCAATAGTCTGTGAATTAACATCCACAAATGATGTTAACTACAGGGATATATTTTAAGAGGGTACACACGGGTTACTTTAACACTTTGATGAATATGATCAGGTGGTGATGTTGGGAGTTATTACTGAGACTCAAGATAGATGCTAATACATGCCTAGGCGACGAGTTCTGTGTTAGTTTTTTTTCTAGTGGCTATAACAAAACACCTAACCAAAACGGTTGAGGAAGGAAGTGTGCATATTGGGCTCCTAGTTTGATGATGGTCTCATCCATGGTGACAGGGAATGAATAACAATAGGCAGGTGGTCATAGTACATCTATAGTCAGGAATCAGAAAGAGATGAACACCAGAGCCCAGCTTGTTTTCTCCATTAATCAGGTTCTCGGATCTTCAGCTGGACAATTCTAGAAACACCATCGTAAATGGGTTTTTCCACAGGGCTTCTAAGTGCAATTTATAGTGAAGATTCGCCATCCTAGTGATCATAAGGAAATAAGAGGAGACATCCTTGAGAACCTGACTAGTGTCATGGATATTAGATGACCCTTTGGGGTGACAGTCTGAGGTGCAGCTCTTCAGAATGGTGTTCAAATCAGCCCCCCCCCCCCGCTGCTCCATTACTTAGCATAGCGTATTTTGATACTGTCATGCATCTGAAATTCCGCATTTCTGCTTCTTTTTGAGTGACTCTGTTTTGGTTCACTGTCTCCTTAACTGGATGCTTTCTTCTCACGACTTCCAGCAATTCAAATTATTATTTTTTTCTTCTTCTTTGTCTTCTTCCTTTTCTTCTCCTCCTTCTTCATCTTCTCTTTCTCCTTGTCTTTCTCCTCCTTCTTCTGCTTCTCCTCTTTCTCCTCATCTTCTTCCTCTTCTTGTACTGCATCATCATCACCATCACCACCACCACCATCATCATTATTATTCCTCTCCTTTCTTCCTCCTCTTCGTCTTCTTTTTCAGTATTTATTTTCTTCCACTGATGCTCCTGACTTGCAGGCCCTGCTGTGTGTCTTCTTCAAATATCCTACATGGCTGGGTGTACAGCATCTTCTTGGATAGGACAATTCTCACATTGCATTAAGGTATTTTGAAGGTTTTGCCCACTTCTGACTTCTCTGCCTGCATAATCTAGGTCTATTCCTCCTTATTTTAACCTGTGACAGCTAAGGTAGCAAGAATGCATGGTAAAAAAAAAAATTCCACTATTCATAAGTAAGTAACTATGAGTTGCTATTTAGAAGGATGTAGAAGGTCCTCAAAGGACTTTCTTCCATAGTTTATCCAGTAAAATCAGGAAATCAAGTAATAGTAAATATTGCTTAGGATGTGAAAGTTGGTTATACTTTGCTGTGGAAGTGGCAGCATTCCTAGAGGGTAAATATTATTGAAACAACTAACAGTAATCATCCAGTCACTTCCCTGGTGAGGTGTGCTCAAACATTGGAAATATATGGACTGTACAGATACATTGTTTTTATCAAAGTCATATACTAGTCATTCTTACCAATCATTCTGCCAAAGAGCCTTTAGATTAAGCCAACTGCATCAGTTTGATTTAAGGAGACTAATGTCCATTGTACTGCATGCTGGGTTCACAAAGTGTTTTCCAGATGGAGCCATAAAAGAAAATTAAAAGGAAGACTCCTATGTTCTAAGACTAATTGAAAATTGATACAAACATTCAATTATTTGAGAAATTTAGTAAGCTGAAACTCAAAATGACCAACTGTCAGTACTTATTACTACATCCTACCTATTCATGGGAGCAGTAGGCTGGTCATATAAGTGTTTTGGATTTAAAAGTTTGGCATGGATGTGGTTGTGGACAATTCTCATATTATGTGATGCACTTGAAAGACTCAGAGGTATGAGTCACATTGTAGTCTGTATGACTGGCTCCAAGTGGTGTGCAACATAAATCTTCATGTGCACATGCATGTTGGATATTATGACAGTAATTTTCTAGTTCTATATATTTGGAATAGTGAGTGGAGACGACCCAAGAGACTGATAAGCATAAGGGCCAATGCCTAATTCAGTTATGAAGAAGTATTTTCTAATGTGGCATTATCAGACAGCTGGTAGTTAATTTATTAAACTTTCTTAATGCTCAACTTAAATTCCTATGCTATATGTTGGAGAAATAGTTCTCATTAGGTTTTTTAAAAATAAAATAGAAAATTGGAGTCAAGTGTTATGGCACATACCTACAACCTTAGCATGTAGGAGGTGGGAAGAGAAGGATCAAGATTTTAAGGACAATCTATGCTACAGAGTGAACTGAAAACCATGCATCATTACATGAGGTGATGTTTCAAAATCAGAAACAAAAATATTGAAGATGGTATCATGAGCATACACCCCAAAATGAAGTTAACACAGAATGTTGATGCCTGCACACCTATTTCTAGTGTGGCCATGCCATTGTTTTAAGCTGGGTGTCTGCCAGCAGATGAGTGGATAGAGAAAATAGATATGTGTGTACAAGCAAGGAGTTCGTCTCGGCCATGAAGAAGAATAAGATTATTTGTTTGTGAGGAAACAAATAGAAATGGAGGCTATCGTGTTAAGCAAAGTAAGCCAGCTGCAGAAGGTTTTCTTTCATCTGTGGAAACAAACGTGCAATCAAGCAAACAAGAATACTAATGTGAAAGTAGAAGAGGGACTTTCAAGGAAGAAGAGGGACTGAGAGGATTGTAAAAAGATTACAATCATTCAAAGTTTGATATAAGCATGTATGAAAATGTCAGTGAGTCCTACTAATTTATGCAAATAATATATATTCACAATTTTAATAAAAAATTAGAGAGTCAGAGAATGTAATGGTCTATACCTTATTCTAAGACTTGTTATTATATATGTGATTTTCTTTGAAGTAAGAAGAAAATAATGATATTGATTGATGAAGACCTGCACGGACTGAGCCAGTAAGTACTTTAATAATTAACAAATGACTATGCAAGTCCTTTTCTTTTCTTTTCTCTTTTCACTGGTCTCTTGGAACTGTTGTGAGCTCAGCTCATACCTCTGTGTATGAGACACAGGCTGCTTATTTTTCAGTGTATACATTTCATCTCAGTACATCTTACCTTTAAGCTACTACTGTGCCTTCGCTTTAATTTTTGAGATGGTGGAAATATGAAAGAACTACATTTAAGGACAATTAGGGAACAAGAGGTTCCCGTGTATACTCATTGGCTAAGCACAGTCAGTGGTGAAATGTTTAATGTTGGGCTTGGTAGAAAGCATGAGCTCAGGACTTGTTTACAACATTCTTTAGGAATCTGATAAAAGCAAATTGCATAAACACAAAGAAGCACTTTGTATCTAGGGCCAAGTCTTGAGAAATGAATATTAAATATGAGAAATTGCTTGAGATTGGTCAGGTTTCACTGTGGTCAATAATTCCAGAAAGCACACTGCATTTTCATTCTCTGGAAACTGGTTTCTGTGAGCCTCCTGGAAGGGGTGGGGAGGTGGGCTGGGTAGTGGTGGGGGAAGTGGATGTGGAGCCCACTTAAACCTGAAAACATCACGCACAAGACTCTTTAGCATTCTTTAGTCACAAAGAGCATTTTGAATAGAAATTGTTTGATTTCGGGAATGGTTCTGAGATCCGTTCAGCTTAAAAGCAGCAATTCTCCACCTCATTAATTCTTCATTCAAAGTTACTCATTGTTTTAACATGGCTGTTTGTCTCCTGCTCAGAGTTGTTGATTTGGAAAGAATCCTGCTACATTCATTAGCCACAGAGGCATCCCACGGCCTTTGTTGCATTATCTTATTAAACACGTGGCTATTTTTATGGCTATCATAAAACAACAAAAATCTCAAGATCTATTTCCTATCATCAACAACTGCACTGATTGAAACGGAGATCCAGGGAGATGGTTCTTGTTTTTGCCAAATCAGTGATGAGTGTGCAAACTTTTAAGACTTCTGCAAGAGGTTTTAAAGATGCAATCACAACAACTGATATTATAGAGGTACACAGTTACATATAGCACTAAAGTAACTAGCACAAGAAGAATCTAAAAAGGTGGGGTGATGTGTAACCTATGCGAAAGTTTGGCCATGCCTTGAAGCATTAAAGTGATTCTGAGTGAGGTAGCCCAGAAGTAGACAGACACATATGGTATATACTCACTTATAAGTGGATATTAGCCATATAATATATAATAAGCATACTAAAATCTATAGTCTTAAGGAAGCTAAACAACAAGGAGGACCCTAAGGAAAAGACTGAAACCTCACTCAGAAGGGCAAACAAGATAGACAAAGGAAGTACGAGAAGACAAAGAACAGGACAGGAGCTTTCCACAGGGGGCCTCTGAAAGACTTTACCCACAAGGGTATCAAAGCAGGATGCTGTGACTCATAGCCAAACTTTGGGCAGAGTGCCCGGAACCTTATGGAAGACCAGCGCTATAGAAAGACCTAGAGAGGAGAGGAGCTCCACAAGGAGACCAACAGAAGCCAAAATATCTGGACCCAGGCAGACCTGTAGAGACTGATATTCCAACCAAGGACCATGTGTGGAGAGAACCTAGACCCCTCTGCTCAGAGGAACCCCATAGGCTGCTCAGTTTCCAAATAGGTTCCCTAGTAAAGGGATTAGAGGTTGTCTCTGACATTCACCTAGTGGCTGGCTCTTTGATCATTTCTCCCTGGGGGGAGCAGTCTTGCCAGGCCTCAAAGGAAGATGATGCAGCCAGCCCTGATGAGACCTGATAGGCTAGAGCTAGATAGAAGGGGAGGAGACCCTCCCCTACCAGTGGACTAGGAGAGAAGCATAGGGGGAGAAGATGGAGGGTGGTTGAGACTGAAAGAAGACAAGGGTGGGGGTGGTTACAGCAGGGATACAAAGTGAATAAATTGTCATAATAAATAAATACATAAATAAAGTGAATTGCAGGATCAAGAAACAAATAGCTACAAATTGAACATGGCTTTTGATTGCATTAATTTGTCTTCTTTCCCTCAGTCCTTGCCTATAAGTATAGTTTCCACTGATGCCCAAGTATTCATACTTTGATGTTTAATGGAAACTTCTAGAGGTTACCCAAGGATAAGGAGATTAAGCCCAAGGTTTTTAGCTTCATTCCCAGTGTCCCCAATGTTATTTCTCTCTATAGATCTATATGCCAAGCATTTCCTACTTCTTCCTATCACCACCCCATCCTCATCTCTGGAGAGAGAAGCATAGAACACTTTTTCTATCTGGAATGTGGAAACTTTCTTTCTTGGACCTGCAGATGTAGAGATGATAGTTTTTGCTTGGATTCCTTATTATATCTTTTCGTCTTGAAAGTTTATGTGCACTTGTTCCTTTGTGATCAGTGGAGGGGATCTAGGGATGTGATTTTGGTGGTCTCAGGAAAATAATAAACTAAACATGCTGTTTTGAACTAGAGACTGGCATCACCTATGCAAGTGCAGGGATGGGCTTTCCCCTTGAGTCCCATAACCCCAAAGACTGGAACAAACTAAAGGGAGTAAATTTGGAACCTCTCCTCCCATTGCTGTTTCACCTGTTAGGGACTGAAACTTAAACTCTATATCCAGAGCTGGGGTAGACTGTTCCCTAGGACACTGACTCTTTTTAGTGCCCAATCGCAGTCCCTAAATGTAATTTACTCCTTTAAAATTGCATGGAGTTCCACCCCCCCTACCCTTGGGAAGACAGCATACATACATGCATACTTATATATGTATGTATGTACATACATACACACACACACGTGATATAACTGTCTATGTGTGTGTGTGTGTGTGTGTGTGTGTGTGTGTGTGTGTGTGTGTGACTTGTTGTCAATACCTTCCTCTAATGTCTGGATATACTAACATTATATGCCTTTCTCCCTGCTAATCCATCTGAGACTAGTTCATCACTAACTCTCATATTGATCCACTATAGGATAAAAGGGATGTTTTTTTGGATCTTACACTTGGTCAAAGTAAGTGTTTAGGACAGTGGTAATTACCCCAGATTGTAGTTTTTTAGCAATATACTGATTTTCTTAAGCTTTGTAACTATTTGTTTATTTGGTGGATGCTGATAAACATTCTGCCATATGAGCTACTCCTGTCCCCTGAATTGGCATCTGTATAGCATATGTTTTATGTCTTCCATTTGGACAGAAAGATCAGAAGAAGCTCTCTCATTTCTGGGTCCTCTGGCTTGAGAAGCTGGGCATTCTGAGGGACTCAGGAAATGCTTACTGAGCTTTTTCATGAACTGGAGCAAACAGCTTGAATATGTAAGTTTTAATGAACAAAGATGTAACATCCTTGAAAAAGCAAGAGCAGTGATCACTAAGGGAACTGATTTTTAGGATTCAAAAGGAGCTATCTTTGGATAAGTGCAGGAATTGGAGGACGTGCATGAGGCTTGTAGGTATGAAGGAGGAAATCCGCGGTGAGCAGAGGTTTCCTTGCGCAGAATGTCTCACAGGATTCACATTGTCTCATAGCTCTCTCCCCGCTACAGACACCTCTCCTAATGAAAATGTAAATTTGTCCTCACAAAAAAAGGGAGTTTTGTGCTTCATTTTAGAATATCGAGGGGGAGGTGAAAAGTTTTTTGTTTTTTTTTTTGTTTGTTTGTTTGTTTGTTTTCCTGTGTTGGCAGGTTTTCAATTTCCTTTCCCTCAAAATAGTCAGTATGTCAAGGTGGCATATTCTTAACCTCTCCAGTGTCAATACATGTCTAAGAAATAATAAATGAATGCACATATTCAGTCAGGAGAAGCTCAGTCTTGTTAACAAATGTCACCAGATTCTGAAAGCCAGAAACACATTGTCAACTTAATAGTTTCTCATTGGAAGCATAACTGTCAAATTACAGCACCATCAGCTGCGAGGCATGTGGCACTTGATCTGCGAGGCATGTGGCACTTGATCTGCTCGTGTCTCAGATGATCCACAGTCATTTAGTCCACAATACTTCTCTAATTTTTATTTTTATATTATTATTGTTGTTGTTGTCTCTGTGTATGTTTCTCTGTGAACATGAGTGTTCATGTACTTATAAAGGGTAGAGGTTGAAGTTTGTGTCTGGCATATTCCTCCATCTTTCTCTGTCTTTTGCTTTTTGTAGAAAGTTCTCACTATGTAACCCTGATTGGTTTGGAAATCACTATGTAGACTAAGTTGGCCAGAATCTTACTTGTATATGGCTGCTACAGCCAACTTCCACCTCACATTTTTAGGGCTTTGCACTGAACCTGGAACTCACCAATATTGACTGATCATACAAATGTCCCCTGCTTCTGTCTCTCCAGTGTTACAGGCACATGATTTCACCTAGTTTTTTACTTATACGATAGGGATCCAAACTCAGGTCTTTGTGTAAGCACAAAACACTTTATTGACTGAGACATCTCACTTGCCCTTCTATAATGTAAAAACTGTTGAAGTTTAAGATATATACATAGATATTTGTGAGATGTAGATGTAAATGATATAGGTAGATATAGAGATAGATTAGATAGATATAAAGATAGAGATAGATTAAATATACATATATATTAGATATAGATTACATTAGATTAGATAAACACAGATAAACTACTTATAGAAAATATAAAGATGATGATAGGAAGAGAGAAAGAGACTGGAGATAGAGAAAACTGCATACCTAAATGAGTTTTTACAAATCCAACAAACTCCAGTCACACCACTCAGCATTTCACTTTTGACCATCATTCCTAGCACTCAGTCATTCTTTGTTCCAGTACTGCATCACCTTGTCCAGATGGTGCATATTCCGTAGATACTAGGTAGAGTGACTGAGATTTTTTTCCTTTACACTTGTTAGTAAGAATGTTCTGGTCATTGCCACCTAGTGTTCATTTGTCAAAGATTTCTCTAGTGAATACCCTATACCAGGCCTTGTGATGAGAACAGGAAATGGGATTGGAAATGAAGAGTCTCTAGTTTCATGAGGCATATAGTTTAGTAGAGGACAAAAATGACATATGAATAACCACCTAAACATTAATGAATTATAATAAGTGTAATAAAAGAAGAATATAAAATGTGAAGAAGGCAAACAGCTGAAGAAAACATAGCCTTACCAGGGAAGGAAGTAAAGTTTAGAGATTACACTAAGAGAAACAATGACAAGGGATAGTCCACCTTCTTATTTGCCACAACAGTGTGACATAGTCAAATAGAAGTGACTTGATTGAAAGTCTCACTAGTTTGTAAATATGTTACAGACTTTCTTAAAAAGTCTTTTGTTTATAGCTTCCTTCCCTCCTAACTCTGACTACATACATCAAATAATAGTAGAGACTGACACACAGATTCATGGCAGAATGAATCAAGATATGTAACATTCTGTGTATTGGAGTCCTTGAATCTACACACTGAAATCCTCATCTCCAAGGGTGTGGTGTCAGAATGTAGAATTCTGGGCAAGTGATTAATCATGAGGGCGAAATTGTCACAACTGGGATTAACCACTTTAAAAAGGAGATCAGAGAAAGATCTAAAAACTGATAAGACAAATGACACCAAAGGATGTTTCCTGAGATGTTGTCCTTCCTTAACTACATGGCCGTACTTCTGTACACACTGTATTTCCCCCACTTCTAATGTCTCAACAAGGAGTCCCCCACTTCTAATGTCTCAACAAGGAGTCCCCCACTTCTAATGTCTCAACAAGTAGCCCCCCACTTCTTTTCACACATACAAATCTCCTTATTGGACTGTCTCTTGGCAGCACCCCTGGTTTTCTCTCACAAGTACTTGCTTATTTGTTACATGTCTAGGCCAAGAGGATTAGTGTCTTTATCTTCTACTTGTCTTTTAATGATGAATTCTATATTTAAATCAGTTCTCTGTTCTTGCATTTTATTACATACAGTTAAAAGAAGGCATATAGTACTTTGAATGCTTTGCTGCTTAGATTTTTTTTCTCTAGAAATCCTAGTTTATCACTCTTAAGTTCTTCTTCCATAAAGCCCTTAGGACAGAGGCTCAATTCAGCCAACACCTTTACAACTTTGGAGCAAAGATGACCTTCTCCATGACTTCTAATGCCTTTTTTTTTGTCATTTTCAACAGAGACCTTACCTAAATGGTTCTACTCTCTATATTCTTGGAGTGTACTGATCATGACTTTGCATACAGCTTGCTCTTTCTGAGCCATGCCAGAACCTCCATCAATGATCCAAATATGGCCATCCAGGTTTTTTTTAGCCTGTCCTGTCCTTTAAAATATTTTAAGTAACCCACAGCCCAGTTCCACCTCCTTCTACTTCTTAATTTGCATTTATTATTGAATTAGCTGTACTCCTTAGGATCAATTTGAGATCTTCCTCCACTTCTTGTGGTATAATAGAAATTTATTAGCACACAGTTCAGAAAGCTTGGAAAAACAATGGGTTGCATCCTGAAGGGATCAATTAGCTCCAGTGTGAGAGTAAGGCTAGGCTCTTACCACTGCCTTGCTTCCATTTTCACATGTGGCATTTTATTTTTGCTTACTACCCTAGTTTGCTTTATGTTGCTTTGATGAACACCATGACTGAAAGCATCTTGGGGAGGGAACCAGGCTTATTTTAGTCTACCATAAAGAGAAGTCAAGGCATGAACTCAAGCAGAAACTTTTTGCAGAAACTAAAGATCAATATCGTTTACTTATTTGCTTTCTCAATTTGCTCAGCTACCATTTTTATATAACCCGGGACCACCTGACCAGGGACAGCACCACCTACAGAAAGCTAGACCTTTACACATCTACTAGCAATTAAGAAAATGCCTTACCCATGGGCTGCTCAGTCTCCAAGTGGGTTCCCTGGTAAGGGGTTCAGGGGCTGTGTCTGACATGAACTCAGTGGCTGGCTCTTTGCAGCTTTGCCATGCCACAGAGGAAGATAATGCAGCCAGCCTTGATGAGACCTGATAGACTAGGGTCAGATAGAAGGGGAGGAGGTCCTCCCCTATCAGGGGACTGGGGAAAGGACATAGGGGGAAAAGATGGAGAGTGGATAGGACTGGGAGGAGAAAAAGGAGGGGCTGAAACAGGGATACAGAATGAATAAATTGTAAAAATAAATAAAATGTCTTATAGTCATGGGCACAGGTCAATATAATCTGGGCAGTTTTTAGTTGTGGTTTCTTATTCCAAAGTGACTAATTTGTGTCAAATTGACATAACTAAATAGCATGTGTACACTTCTGTCATATGATGTTGTCTACACAATAAAGCTGTCATCAGTCAGAGTTGAGTTCCCTCCATGCCCTTAAACAACTGAGGAACGAGGATGCTAAATCTTTTATTTATACAGTACCTAGAATAAAATATCTTATAGCAATGTAGGTTATTAAAGGCAATTTGGATTAGAGCTGAGGAGGAAGAAAAAGTGAGGTGCAGAGAAGGTTTAGTCTTTTTAGAGAATGTTTAAGTGGTTCTGGACAGAATTTGGAATAAATATTGATTACAGTGGTCATTCCGATGAGGTCTCAGATGTGAATGAAGAACATACCATAAAAAGCTTAAGGAAGGCGCTGGGGAGATGGCTCAGTGGTTAAGAGCACTGTCTGTACTTCCAAAGGACCCCGGTTCAGTTCCCAGCAACCACATGGCAGCTCACAACTGTCTGTGATTCCAGTTCCAAGGGATCTGACACCTTCATACTAAAGCACATAAAATTAAATTAAAATTAAAAAAAAGCTTAAGGAAACATCATCTTGATTATAAAGTGGCACACCTTGGTTCAATTGTTCTCAGGCCCTAGTCTTTTCTGAAAAACATAAATTGTGAACAATGAAGTTGGGTATTTGACTGATGAAAATTTAAAGCAAATTTTGAAAATCTTACTTTATTTCTCTTGAGTATATATAATAAGATTCAGGAAGGAAAATTCAAGTTAAGATTGAATTGTTAATCAAAAGGAAAGCAGAAATTAAAAGGATGAAGAAGTCTCAGACTATCTTCAGTATATAAAATTAGAGCACCTGAAACAAATACAATTGTGACCAAATAATTTTGAGATAATAATGGACCAGCTTATAGAAGACAGTTGTTATGCATCAAGATGATAGAAAATGGCAGCACATGCTGTTTGGAGGCCACACTGGATGCCCTTCCCACATTAAGTCCAGAGAACAGTGATCCTGAGATACTACAAAGTTAGTATTTTAATTTCTATATTTTTTCACATGCACTTTGCTGCAACAAGTGGCATTCTAATGGACACAAGTGTGGCCTGAGCTATGGTAACTGCAGTTTTAGAGAGGGCTTTGGCAGCACCTATGTAGTATCATCTTTATTTACTTAGAGAGAAAACATACTGAAGAGGAACATAGCTTTATCTATCTACACGTTAAAGGTAAAGCTACCTCTGAGTGTACTCTTGTACACGCAGATCAACAACATTGCTGATATGCAATTTTACCAGGCTTCCCAGACCTATAGTAGCAGGACCCCTGTCTCAGTGTACACAAAAGGCAGGCCCTCCATCCCACTGTGTCTTAAAGAGAGGACTTCTGCCCTGGAGGGCCTGTGATACCATTGAGCCTAGTCTTATAAATTGCTGTATTTTATCACAGTAACTGCCAGCCAATCCCTTTCTTATGATTCAGCTTCTCTACAGTCGGCCTTATCTCTCTTCAAAGTTCCACCTCCTCCCAAACACACCAGAGGGCAGTAAACTTTCCACTGGTGGTGGAGGAAGCAGGACACTTTAGATACAAAAATTACAGTGTCCTTTACCTTATAAATATTGGTTTCACGTCAGAATGCCAAAGGTGTTATAAAATCAGAAAAGGTATTAATGTGATTAATAACGAAGAAAGTGCAAGTAAGAAAAGGGCAGGCTATTCTAAAGTGGTTGAGGATTAGTGTAAATTTCCAACAATCCATTGCAAACTAGAAGCAAAACAAAATTTCTTAACATCTTACAAGTCTGAATTAGAGGTTGCAGAAGTGGCTCAATAGTTTCAAGCACTGACTGTTCTTCTAGAGGACTCAGGTTCAATTCCCAGAAGACACATGATGGCTAACAACCATCTATAACTCCAGTATAGGGACTCCAATGCCTATGGCTTCTGTGGGCACTGCACACATGTGCTACATAGCCCTACATCCAGGCACAATACGCATACGCATAAAACAAAGATAAATATATCTCAACAGACGCTTAAAATATTCTGTAACAAAATCACAGTGTTGTGAAATGGGAAAACATCTTCCCTTTAAGATCTTGAACAAGAAAAAATGTATTGGTTCTCACTATTGATTAAGCTACATGCTCAGTTAAACTGAATACTACATGGAAAAAATGAAAGTTGTAAAAATGATGAAAAAAAGCTCCATAATTAACACATAACTTAATAGAATATAGAAAATAAAAACTGTGCACATTCCAGGAATTTGGTAAATTTGTTGAATAAAAAATACATTGTTAAAGACCTATTGCTTATCAACACATGAGCCAAACTGAAGACTACAATTTAAATTAAATAGTTGAGCTTAAATGACATTTTTTTTTAAAAAAAATGAAGTTTCTTGAAAAATTAATTGAAGAAAATAACTCCAACAAATGAATAGAAGATAAAAATGACACTAAAATATTGACAGGAGTCCCGAGGACACATTTATTTCACAGAAGAAGCCTCTGCGGCATAGAACAGATATTATGAAAACATGCTCAGTCTCATTAGCCAACTGTATGAAAATGAACCACAATCCATTTTTTTCCATAGCATATTTGCAAAACTTAGGTTGTTGTTGAGCATGTGGAACTGCTTAGGAACCTATAATTCTGTGCTATGAGTGTAGCCCAGGCTTTCCACCCTTGATGCACATCCTAGAGGCACATTTGGACTTGTTCAAATATCCATCTACCAGAGAATGGCAAAGAACAAGAAATAATATGCTTGACTACTGCATGCTAGGGGAGTACATCATTTAAACTACTTATAGAAATACAGATAAGTGCCAGAAAAATAATATTGAACGGAAAAGAAAACTGAACATGAACATACAACTGTTTCCATTTATGTAAAGTTTTAAAAATTAAACAACCAAATACTGTATTTATTTAAGCATACTCAGTTTATAAAGTAAAGAAAGGAAATTATAGAGGGAATAATTAAAAATACTAGTACAAATTAAGGAGAATGGTGAGGTGAGATTTGAGAGGGATACAGAGGCCATTGAAAGGGAGCAGCAATAAGTTTTCTTATTCTCCATGATGTAACCAGGCAGGGGTTATTTAACAGGTGTAAAATGGTAGAGCTATATTACAGCATCATTAACTGGTTACAACAGCTGCTTGAATAGTCCTGGGCTTATGATATTAATTCAAATACCTGTATTATAGGTGCTTATATAAGGAGTTACTTCAACTTTGCTGTCATTGTTTCTGTTTGTGTGTCCTTTTTCATGTTCCTTTGATCCTTGCTAGCCTTCTTTGGGGTATTGTTTTTAATCATCTACTTTATATTCATTTTTATCTTGTAGGTACACATTTTCAAATTTTTCGGCCAATAGCTCTTAGAGACAGTGTATCTCATAATGAGGGATCTCCTATTAATATTTTACTACCACCTCAAAGTACAATGCCAAATTATAGAACTTTAACTCTTTATCTCTTTTTTCTTCCAATGTTGTGCTGTTGCTATAATAGATTTTTCTTTTTCTATGTGTTATTATTATTCAAGGCATTTGGAACCACCGACACTTTTACCTAGTCTACTTTTCTGTCCTCTAGTTTTGTGCAACCATTGGGGATACCTTTTTTTTCCACCTGGAAAAACTCATTTATTTTTGTTCGAGTGCAAATCTTCTAGCACTACATTATCTCATTTATTTACCTTCATTATTAAAAGCGATTTTAACTCTTATAGAATTTTAAGTTGAAAGTGTTCTTTTACTTGACATTTTAAGGACTGGATGCATTCAGGTTGTGGTCTAGTTTCATTCCTGTTGTTTTGATAAAACACTAACCAAATGCAACTTAGGGGAAATTGGTTTAGTTATAATTCTGGATTATAAGTCCATCATTGAGAGAAGTCAAGACAGGAACTTTTGGGGGGTTAATCTTGTGTTCTGTGTATTCAGATGCTAAATTCTATGCCCCAAGATCTGGTTGTAGTCCTGTACATTCTCACATGCAATGATCTATGTTGTTTAAATTTGGCTCTCAATTATCTCTGATTGGTTAATAAAAAAGCAAGACAGTCTGTAAGTGGGAAGAAGAGAAGCAAGTGGGTTTTCATTCCTAGGCTTGAGGCCTTAGGTCCAATAAGGTGGGAGAGAGAAAGGAAGGAGGAAGAAGATGGAAAGAAAGGACATGCCCTGATGGAACAGTTGCAGCACAGACAGAAACAATACCTGCAAGTTATTTGTGGCATGTGACTGGGAAGTAGCCAGACAAGAAAATCAGCTTAGAAAATCAGTATAAAAGATCTGTTCCCAGATTTTTTTGGATCTGTTGCTGTCCTGTGGAGCTCCTGTCCTCTCCAGGTCTTACTATCTCCCACTTCTTTCATAAGATTCCCTGCACTCTGTCCAAAGTTTGGCTATTAGTCTCAGCATCTGCCTCAATATCCTGCAGGGTAAAGCCTTTCAGAGGCCCTCTGTGGTAGGCTTCTGTCCTGTTCCCTGTTTTCTGCCTTCTCCAATGTCCATCCTCTTTGCCTTTCTGAATGGGGATTGAGCAGCTTAGTCAGAGTCCTCCTTCCTGATTAGCTCCCTTAGGTGTACAGATTTTAGTATGTTTTTCCTATATTATATGTCTAATATCCACACATATGAGTGAGTATATACCCTGTGTGTCTTTCTGTTTCTGGGATACCTCACTCAGGATGATCTTTTCCAGTTCCCAACATTTACCTGCAAATTTCATGATTTCCTTGTTTTTTTATTCTGTAGATGTATCACAATTTCTGTATTCATTCCTCAACTGAGGGGCATCTGGGTTGTTTCCAGCTTCTGGCTATTACAAATAAAGCTGCTACAAACATGGTTGAGCAAATGTCTTTGTATACTTGAGCATCTTTTGGATATATGCCTAGGAGTGCTACAGCTGGATCTTGAGGAAACGCCCAATAAATCTGAGCATGGGGGTCTTTTCTGAGACTGATACTCCAACCAAGGACCATTCATGGAGATAACCTAGAACCCCTGCACAGATGTAGCCCAAGGTAGTTCAGTGTCCAAGTGGGTTCCATAGTAATGGGAACAGGGACTGTCTCTGACATGAACTGATTGGCCTGCTCTTGGATCACCTACCCCTGAGGGGGAACAGCCTTACCAGGCCACAGAGGAAGACAATGCAGCCACTCCTGATGAGAACTGATAGACTAGGATCAGAAGGAAGGAGAGGAGGACTGCCCTATCAGTGGACTTGGGGAGGGACATGGGTGGAGAAGGGAGAAGGAGGGTGTAATTGGGAGGTGAGGAGGGAGAGAGCTAGAGGTGGGATACAAAGTGAATAAACTGTAATTAATAAAAAAAATCAAAAAAAGAAAATCTGCTCTGTTATTGAACTTAAAGCTTGTTGAATAAATCAATAGATTTTTGACTCAATTTTTGGGAATTAGAACAGGTGGATAAAAAGCCTCCAAAATTAATAAAATTTATACAGTAGGAACTCAAGCAGCTAGACACATTGTATGCACTCAAAAGCAGAGAAAAACAAAAGCACTTCTGTGACTTGCTTACCAGGTTCAGCTACCTTTCTGTACTCAGAATGACTGGGACTCAGCCAGCTAAATGGTCCCAACTACATTCAGAGTGGGTCTTCCAGCTTCAGTCACCAATCAAAACCATTCCCTATGACATGCTCATAGACCAATCTGATCTAGATAATTCCCCAATTGAAGCCCTTTTTCCTAGGGATTCTAGATTGTGTCAAGGTGACAATTATAACTAACCAGGTTATGTAGTAGCAACTTAAAATATGTATATAACATGTAATGATCAAATCAACATAATAGCATTTCTTCCTCCTTAGACAGTTATCATTTCTTTTGCTGGAAACATTTGAATTTCTATCATGTAGCTCTTTATTTTATATATACATGTATGATTGAAAACTGTAGTTATCATAGAACTCTGTAGAACACTGAAATTCATTAATACATATTCCTATTTGATAGGTGTTAGCATTTTCTTTCAATGTTTAGAAATTTCAGTTGTTACCAACTTTTATAGTATCTATTCAAAATGGCCATTAAAACTTACTGTTGGTCTTTGAACTCACTGCTTCCTTTTTTCTTTAGTTCTGTCTAATATTTTTTATCAGTGATCAATATTTTATAGGATTTTGTTATATCTTCAAGCTTTTTGGTGAATTTGTCCCAATTTCAGTTATTTTCTTCCTTGCACATCAAACTCCTTCAACAGAACACTTTTTCCAGCTCATGTGGCACCTCAGTCACAATTTATAAAACACTTTGATGAACTCAGACCTTTCAACTTGTATTTCTCTTCTTCAACATCATTTGCTGTGAATTACTTGGGGAATGATCCTCTAGTGTGTCCTTTAATTGGCTGATGACACCATTGTATTATACATACCTGGCAGGCATAACTTCTTTAGCCCACTATTCTCTATTGTTCCTAAATCCCTTAACATTAAAGCCACATTCCCAGCTTACTAATGAGCTTGTAACTGGAAGACACACCAGCCTTTTTAATACATTGGTATTCATAACACATTAGTATTTGCATTAGTAGTCATAACACATTAGTATTCATAACAATCACAACAAAGGCAGTGGATACTGTTGGGATCAGTAAGCAGGCACTTCTACAGCCAGCTCCAAGAAACCTGACAGACCGGTTATCAGGCATTTGTGAAGACACCCAGACCACCTCCTGACCACCTGGAACTACCTGTGCATGCTCTAAATCACCCTATAGAGAGAACAGGAGCCCCCCCTCTCTCTGCCTTGTCTCTCTGTGACCCCTCTCCCCCCTTCCCTTAATAAACCTCCCACGTGGAACCGATCTCGTGGCGTGATTTGTGAACCCGAGTGTAACCTTCACATTTGCACGTTTCCTAACATTGGTGCGTTGGCCGGATTAGGTTACCTCCAGCAAGTTCCCCGAGCACGCTGGGGCTTCTGGGGAACTATTCCTCTCTAAATTCGCCCGAATCTCCACTTTCCTGCTTCCAGTTTGCAACAAACTCATCCAACACCGACTACATTGGTAAGTTTCCCCTTGGGTCAACATATCCCTATCACTAGACCCCATCTCTACCTAGGGCCTCATTTCCCCTCGGGAGCCTTCTACATACGTTTTTTTTTTCTCTACGTGCTCTCTCACAAGTTCCTAGTTAGGCAAAACAAAAAACGTATTCTTTCGGCCGTGCTACATGGCACCAGGCCTCGGTCGCTGGCCAATATCTGACAAGATATTGTACCAGACCGGACCAATCTGTCTAGAGACCCGCCTTTTTCTGGGACACCATTAGAAGGCCACGTCTCTCTCTCTCTCTCGCCTCCCGATGGGAAACACCCATACAACCCAGTCTATCCCCCCGACTTCTCCGCTGGGATGTCTTCTACAAAACTTTAAGACTTTGGGCCTACAACCCCAGCTAAAGACTTCCACGCCTCTGTAATAAAACTTGGCCTAGATACTCGTTAGGTAAGGGTCCAAATTGGCCGATTAATGGCACGTTAAATCCCGGTATTTTACGGGACCTTCTTAACCACTGTCAGCAAACTACAAAATGGAAGGAGGTTACCTACATCCAGGCTTTCCTTTTCCTTCGTTCTAAACCTTATCTCTGTTCCTCCTGTTCTCCTACTCAACTCCTCCTAACAATAAAGCCTCAGTCTGAGGAGCTCTCTACTTTTAACCCAGCAGATGAAGCTCCACCGCGCCACCGCCCTCAACCTCTGGCCTCTACAAAATCTTCACAACCTCCAGAGTCTGTCCCAGCCTCTCCCCCTCCTGCTGCTCAAAAATCCTCACAACTTTTGGGCCCTTCCCCCTCCCCTCCTACCCCCCCTCCTTTGCTTTCTCCAAAATCCCCGCCCCTTCCTCCATCAACAGACCATCCTACTCGCCTCACACTGGCACCCACTTTCACCCCACCCACAACCTGTTCCTGCTCTGCAACAAACTCTAACACCTCTGCTCAACCTAAGCCAGCCTCTATCCTTCCCTTAAGAGAAGTAGCAGGTATAGACGGCTTAATTAGGATGCATGTTCCCTTCTCACTAACTTAACTTTCTCAAGTAGAAAAGAGATTAGGATCCTATACCTCTAATCCTTCTACCTTCATTAAAGAATTTCAATATCTCACTCAATCTTATAATCTCACCTTCCATGACATTTATATAATCCTTGCCAATAACCTATTACCTGAGGAGTGCAGGCGGGTTTGGGAACAGGCTAGACGCTATGCAGATGAGGTTCACCAAACAAATGCTTCACACCCCATGGGGGCTGGGGCGGTACCCGACCAGGACCCAAATTGGAATTATAATACCCCAGAGGGCATTCTAGCTAGGGATCAGTTTACAACCTGCCTGCGGGCTGGTCTCCGCAAGGCTGCTCTTAAGCCAGTTAATTATCAAAAGCTCCAGGAGGTCATTCAGGACAAGAAAGAAAATCCATCTCAGTTCCTAGAGTGCCTTACACAGGCCCTCTTACAACACACCAATCTAGACCCCGAAAGAATAGAGGGCAGACAACTCCTAATGACTTACTTTTTCTCCCAAAGTTACCCCGACATCAGGGCTAAGCTTAATCCTTGGAAAGGGGACCTCTGACTCCACAGGCAGAAGTCTTAGCGCTGGCTTTTAAGGTATTCCATGGGAGAGATGAAAAAGCCCACAGACAAAAATACCAAATGTTGGCCCAGGCTATCCGACTGGTCTCGGGCACTACCCAGGCTGCCTTCCGCTCTAAGAGACGAGTACCACAGGGTCCTTGTTTCAAATGTGGTCAAAAAGGTCACTGGGCCAGGGCTTGCCCTAAACCCCAAAAGCCACCGGGGCCATGTCCAAAATGCCACCAAGAGGGACATTGGGGTGTTGACTGCCACCGTTTCTCCCATGATATGAGGGCATCACCCCCAGATAGCCCTCCGGCCAATATCCTAGGCCTGGCTACGGACGACTGAAGGTGCCCAGGTTCCCTTGACCCAACCACTGTCATCACAAACAGGGAGCCTCAGGTAATTATTATGGTATCAGGGCGAGCCATCTCCTTCCTTGTGGACACCGGAGCCACTTACTCAGTCCTAACGGAGTACTGGGGCCCCACTTTTCCTTGTAGTTCCTCTATTGTTGGGGTAGGGGGACAGCCTTGCCAGCCCTGCCGGACTCCACCACTTAATTGTATTTTCAGGGGAGTCCCCTTGTCTCATTCTTTTTTAGTAATGCCAGCCTGTCCAGTTCCCCTAATGGGAAGGGACTTTTAGTCAAAGTAGGGGCCTCTATTTCTTTCACTTCGCCCATCCGCCTGACCCCAAGCTCGCCAGTGTCCTCTCTTCTCCCCCTCCTAGCCACCTTGTCCACCAGTTCTGACACGCCGCTTCCCTTGCCAGCCTCTCAGGTGGACCCACAAGTTTGGGATGTACAAAATCCCTCTGTCACCATACCCCTGTAACCATTCGGCTACGAGACCCCACCCATTATATTGTTCAGGCTCAATACCCTCTTCCTCTTAACAGCCTTAGGGGACTTAAGCCTATTATCTCTGATCTTCTAAGAAAAAAACTCTTCTGCCCTACCTCTTCTCCTTATAACACTCCCATCCTGGAAGTAAAAAAGCCAAATGGAACCTTTCGCCTAGTTCAGGATCTCTACCTACTAAATTCTGTGGTCGTTCCTCTCCATCCTGTAGTAGCTAACCCGTATACCCTGCTTTCCACGATCCCCTCAGGTACTTCCCATTTCTCAGTTCTAGATCTCAAGGATGCATTTTTCTCTATTCCCTTAGATGCCCAATCACAAAATATCTTTGCCTTTGAAAGACCCCTGCCTCACCCTAAGTTAAACATAGCTAACGCCATTTTGTGAGACACCACTGTTTTGTAAAACTCTGAAGGCTAAATGGGAAACTGAAAAATTACTAAGAAACCCAGCTATGTCACCCACTTGGGATATCTGCGGTCAGGCTGCCCCAGTCAAACTAAAAACAGTTTGTGTTAATCACCCTCATGGATATCTGTGAGACTGTTCCACTTAAGATAAGGATCCTAAGAAAAACAACAGGTGGCGGGCCAAGTTAAGGGGGTCATCATGACTGTTTCGACCACCCAGTTCCTGGAATCTTGGTGTCCCTGCCAAACTTTGACGCAAATTGTGGTCTCATGTAAATGTACCAATCAGCCCCCTGTAACCATGCTTCTCGCTTCTGTACCCGTGCTTCTGCTCTAAAACCCTATAAAAACCCCAGCTTTCCACCCAGGGGGCGCGCAAGTCCTCCGAGTGACTCTGCTGCCCCGGGTACCCGTGTATCAAAATAAAAGCCTCTTGCTGATTGCATCCGAATGCCTGGCCTCGTTGTTCCTTGGGAGGGGGTCTCTCAGACGAAAGATACCCTCCGGGGGTCTTTCACCTTTACCTGGACTGACCCTGACACCCTAGTTTCTACTCAGCTTACCTGGACTGTTTTACCCCAGGGGTTCCGGGACAGTCCACACCCTTTTGGCCAGGCCCTAGCCTCTGATCTACTCTCCTTATCTCTCCCTAAGTCTAAACTTACACAATATGTCGATGACCTTTTCCTTTGTAGCCCTTCTCTAAAAGTTAGCCAAAGTAACACTTCTGCTCTTCTAAATTTTCTATCCAGCAAGGGCTATCGGGTTTCACCCTCTAAGGTCCAGCTGTCCACTTCTGAGGTCACCTACCTGGGACTAACAATAAATCCAACTCACAAGAGTATTACCCTAGACAGAAAAAAATTAATACGGTCGCTGGCAGTTCTCTCTAATAAAGAAGAAATCTTATCGTTTCTGGGAATGGCTGGTTTCTTACGGTCCTGGGTCCCCTCCTTTTCCCTTCTTGCTTGCCCCTTATATGAGGCAGCCTTAGGCCCCTTACAGGAACCCCTTCTAAAACCTGTTACTAAGCCCTTCCGGAGGCTCCAACAGGCTCTTCTTGAGGCCTTACATCTTCCAGACCTAACCCGTCCCTTCTCCCTTTATGTAACAGAAAAAGAGGGATATGCCCTTGGGGTTTTGGGCCACAAATTGGGACCTTCTTTTGCACCTGTAGCCTATTTATCAAAGAAATTAGACCTGACAATTCAGGGATGGGCACCCTGCATTCGTGCCCTGGCGGCTGCAGAGCTCCTTATTAGAGAATCAAAAAACATAACTTTTGGGTCACCTATTACTGTCTTCTCTCCTCACAATCTGTCTCACCTTTTAACATACAAAGGCTTACAAACTTTACCTCCTTCCAGGGTCCTTTCCCTCCAGGTGGCGCTAATAGAAGACTCTACCCTCACTTTCCAACCGTGCCCACCCCTTAATATTTCAAACCTTCTTCCCCGACCTAACTCTGACTGTTCCCCATCTCACTCTTGCACTGAAACTTTAGAGGAGCTATTGCCCCACCCATCACACATACAGGAGGGCACATTGCCTCAGGCTACCTATACCTGGTATACAGATGGCAGCTCCTTTGTACATGAGGGAGCTCGAAAAGCAGGTTATGCCATAGTGTCGGATACTGAGTTGATTGAGGCACAAGCCCTCCCTGCCTATACCACTAACCAATAGGCCGAATTAATAGCCCTTACCCAAGCCTTTCAATTAGCCCAGGACAATCCCTCAACATTTATACAGATTCTAAATATGCTTTTCATATTCTTCTCTCCCATGCCGCCATCTGGAGAGAGCGTGGGTTGCTCACAGCAAAGGGAGGATCAGTAACCAATGCAGGCCAAATTATGGCCATGCTAGAAGCCTCCCACCTTCCCACAGCCATTGGAGTAGTCCACTGCCGGTCTCACTGGACGGACGATTCCATAGTTTCCAAAGGAAATGGCCGGGCTGATGAGGCAGCTAAGGCTGCGGCTGTAAAAGGCCTAGACTTCTCCCTCCCACCACAAAACATCCTCACACTACAACCCACATCTCCCCCCCTCTCCTGACACCCGTCAGATCCTGTCCTATCTACACCAGCTCTTCCATCCTAACAGCCAAGCTTTGTCTAACTTTGTTAGAGCTCACCTGCAGCCTACCTCTGAGGACTTGCACTTCCTAAAGACCATTACTGCCTCTTGTAAGATCTGTCAGACCTCAGATCCTAACTCAGGATATCATAGCCCCCCTTTCCCTACCCAGCAGGCTAGGGGCTCTCTCCCTGAGACTGACTGGCAACTTGATTTTACCCATATGCCAACAGTCAAACGTGTCCGATATCTCCTGGTTTTGGTGGACACATTCTCAGGATGGGTGGAGGCTTTCCCCACCACTAACAAGAGAGCTCAGACAGTTTCTGATCTCCTCCTCCGTGAGATTATCCCACGCTTTGGAATTCCTACTTCCCTTCAGTCAGATAATGGCCCTGAGTTCACTTCTCAGGTTTCCCAAACCTTATCTAAAGCCCTCAACATTCCTTGGTATTTTCATATCCCATACCATCCCCAGTCCTCAGGAAAGATAGAACGAACTAATCGATCCCTAAAAAACATTCTCGTTAAACTATCACAAGAGCTCCACCTCGATTGGGTAAAAATCCTCCCCTTGGCTCTTTTCAGGCTGCGAGCTCTCCCCAAAAAACCCCTGTCTATTTCACCTTTCGAACTCATGTATGGGAGACCGGTCCTAACTCCTGGTTTCAGCTAAATCCTCTCCTCTCCCTGACCACCTGCTTACTCCCTTACTCTGTCATCTCCGTTCCCTTCTATGGATCTTTACTGACCACTTTTTACCACTGCCATATACTAACCCCTGTCCATCTCCTATTAACATTGGGAACCAGGTCCTTCTTTCCCCTCCAAACCAAAGTTCCTCAACCCTTTCTCCTAAATGGCAGGGTCCTTTCAAGGTAATTCTTGTGACTCCCACAGCTGCTAAACTTGAGGGTTTCCCTCACTGGATTTATCTATCCCACCTTAAGCCTTTCACCCCCTCTCCTCAAGATAATGCCCCTTCCTACATATCAACCCCAACAGGGCCTTGCTCCCTCAAGCTCCAAAAGATGCCAAGATCAACCACCCTATCTCCAGTTCCAGAAGAATGAGGCCTCACCACAAGAGCGGTGTTCGACTCCACTGGATTGGATATGTATCTTTCCTCCTCTTCCTCTTGACTATTTCTGTTAAAGGTAATCCCTACATATGGAGATTTGAGGTTCAAGAAACCATCATTAATAATAAAAAGTCTCTCCAAATAGGGTCAACGAACTGCTCTACGGGAGGCTGTTGGTAGCCAATTGAGATAGCCATCACCCCCACTTCTATCCCTCCCCCCTTACTTGATAGAGTTTTTGTTTGCTTTCTCTTTGATCAAACAGAGGATTATTGCAAAAAATGGCCAGACATGTATGGAGGCTGCCCATACTGGTCTTGTCAAATCCACTTACCAGCACAGAAAAAATTTCTTCACCTGTATAAAAAAACCCTCTACCTACACATCCAAGACCCGTGGGATGCCAGATGGGAAGGAGGTGTTGTCGGAAAACTCTACCGCTGCTACACACCCGGTCTACCGATAAGTACTATCCGTATCCAAAGAAAATATGTCCCAATTACCCAAGATTTGGGAATGGGAGAAGTAAAGAGATAATTAAACACTCCTCTAAGATCATTACCTCTCTAACATCTCCTCTTATAAATGACACAAACCTGTCATTTAATCTCCTACTCCAGACTCTGACCTCAGCCTACAAGCTCCTTAATGTGACCCAACCGGGCCATTTTGAAGCTTGCTGGCTGTGTGTACGACAGAGGACTAAGTCAGAGGTACCGCTGACAGCCTCTGCAGTAACTCTGTCAAACAACCTTACCTCACCATTTACTAACTGCCCTGACTCTACTGTTGCCACAACCCCCTACCTTTCTCATATCACCCTCTTTGGCGTGGCAAGCTGTTTCAAGGCATCTGGGATACACTCTGTAGGAATACTAAATTCTTTAGATTGTAATGAAACTATAATCCTTGAGACCTCATCTCAACCCCAATGCCTTACCAGAAATAACATTTCGATTCTTTGTGGCACTCAGGTCTACCATCGTCTGCCTGCTTGTTGGTCAGGAGTTTGCGCTCTGATACTCCTCTTCCCCGGGCTGGGGGTAATAAGCGACAGAGAGCTCCTACCAATCCCGGTTGTGGACTCAAAATCTGCCAGGCAGGAAAAGAGGGCAATTCAAATCCTACCCCTGCTGGCTGCTGCCGGAATCACGGCAGCTTTAGGGACCGGAACAGCAGGATTAGCTACCTCACTAACTCTGTATTATCAACTTTCTTCCCAGTTCATCCAGGACCTTCAAAGGGTGGCTCAGACAATACTAACCCTCCAAGGACAGATTGACTCGCTGGCAGCAGTAGTACTTCAAAGCTGACGTGGACTGGATCTCCTCACAGCTAAAGAAGGTGGCCTCTGCCTCTTCCTCCAGGAGGAATGCTGTTTTTATGTCAACCAGTCGGGTATAGTAAAGGACAAAATCCAACAACTGATTTACAACAGATTTACAAAAACGAGAGGAAGAGCTGGAGGTGTCTAGCTCTTGGGCCTTTCAAAATCCCATATGGAAATGAATTCTGCCCCTCATCTCACCTCTTTTGCTAGTTTTTCTGCTTTTGCTTTTTGCACCTTGCTTAATTAACTTCCTCTCTACATTTTTCCAACAACAAATACAAAAAATCTCTAACCAAACCATTAATCAGTTACTCTTACAGGATTATCAACCTCTGCCCACAGAGCCAGATGACTATGACTCCGATGGTGTGGACCAGCTGTTTCCCGAGATGGACAACAGCCCCTAATCAGCAGGAAGTAGCTTGAAGAGCAAAAGTCATCCCTATGCCCTTCCCCCACCATCACTCCTTCCTGACTCCCCACTTTTTAATAAAACAAAAAGGGAGGAATGTTGGGATCAGTAAGCAGGCACTTCTACAGCCAGCTCCAAGAAACTTGACAGACTGGTTATCAGGCATTTGTGAAGACACCCAGACCACCTGCTGACCACCTGGAACTACCTGTGCATGCTCTAAATCACCCTATAGAGAGAACAGGAGCCCCCCCTCTCTCTGCCTTGTCTCTCTGTGACCCCTCTCCCCCCTTCCCTTAATAAACCTCCCACGTGGAACCGATCTCGTGGCGTGATTTGTGAACCCGTGTGTAACCTTCACATTCGCATGTTTCCTAACAGATACCATGACACGTGTGCTCCCATGAAACAGCGAATTAACTGCCAGTTAGCTGTTCCAAATGGTGTGTTTCACAGGTCTGGAAAGCTCATGCATTCCTTTAAAGTCATACCCAAGCTTTGATTTTTCTTCACCTCTTCCTCCTGTCTCATTGTTGTTAGTGTAAGGTAGGTTCACTTGATTGATGTCTACTGCAGGTGTCCAAGCCCATTCAGCAAAACCAGACTCTGTCCCATCTTAGAATATTGACTAATAAAACATCCCTACTGTTCATTGTTCATCATTTACCACAGCAGAAAAAAATCCTAGTAATGAGATGTAGCTATATGTGTGATAGGAAGAGAGCTCTAACTGACATGTCACAGTGCTCTCTACAACCTTACACATACTCAGTTGCTTTGCTTTTGCATTCATTAATGAAAGTACTACACACATTTGTAAATATGCTCTCAATTGCTTCATTTCGTTTCGTTTTTTAAAGTCATCACGATAGTCTCATATGTCTCTACAGGCAGACAGATAGCTATTAAACTGTACAAAAACACAGATATAAAAAGGTGTGTGATTGTTCTTTTACTGCGAGATGGAACTTCCATAGAACATAAATCACCCCTTCTAATTCTGAAGCTGATGTCATAAAGCTGTTTGAGCCCTGAGCTTGTTTTCCCAAGTCACTGAAGCTGTTCTCTGAGATCTCTTCAAGGGCTGATTCTGTTTATTTTGTTTTTCGATTTTTCTTTAATTGTTTCTCCATTGCTCCCTGACTCTTCTTACAGGAAAACGCTTGCTTCTATTTCTTCTTAAAGGAAAATGCATGATATCCCTACTTGTGTATTTTAGAAGGGCACATTTCATCAGAGGCATTTGCTGCTCCACCCTCTCTACTTCTAAAGATTCATCCACCTGTTTAGATCAACTAGCATGCACTCAAGAGTTAACTGGTTAACTTCTTTCTTTATTCCCATCTCAAGACACACTAATGTAGGAGAGTGTAGCACTCTGGAACACTCATCTTCCCACAAAGAGGGTGGTCAAGGAACAAACAGCAAACTTGTCTGATGGAGAAACTGGGGTATATTTGTATTGTTTCATCATGCAAGTGTTCCAGCAACAAGGGACTGATGTCACTGAAAGGGTGCAGAATGGATGGACTCTGAAGACACTACCTCTTACTATACACTCTCTGCCAGGACCTCTACAGACATACTGTCCTCTAAATGGAGGTCACATTGATTATGCAGCATTTCGTAAAGAAGAGTTGTTGGAATTTGATCAGTAACACTTTCAAAAGTAGTTGATCACATGGTTCTTTTTTCTTCGTTTCATAATTGTGCTAAATTATGTCAAATGATTTTTTAGTATGAAGCCAAACTCAACTTCTGGGAATGAACCCAATTTTTATGATAAATGATCATTTTGCATATTTCTAAATTTGATTTGCTAATATTTTGTTTAGGATTTTTGCATTTGTAGTTTTCTTCCTTGTTATGTCTCTAAGTATTGGTATATATTATGTTGTACTAAAATAGACTTGAGAAATCATTTGTTATTTTATTCTCTAAAGGAGTTTATGTGTACAGGATATTATTTCTTACTGAAATATTTGAGAAATTCATGACAAAGGCCACCTAAGAATTCTTTGTTGTATTGTTTTAAATCACACCTTTATTTTATTAAACAAATCTGTTGATATTTTATGATATGCTGTGTTTAAGAAATGTTCACTTTTACTTAAAATTTCAAATTTGTTATTATAATATTGGTTATAATGTACTTTATTACTTTAGTATATAAATTATCTCTATTTCTGTTTTCACTGTGTTTATAAGTTTTCATTTCTTTCTTTTCTTGCTCAATTTCTGTTTTTTCCTCATTTTTATTAAACTTTTCAAGGAAGTGACACTTGGTTCCTTTGATTTTTCTCTTTTGCAAATATTTCAAAATTATTATTTTAAATTTAAATTTCTGTAAACTCTGTTCTTTTAGAGAACCCTGAGTGACATTTATGGAAAGATCAAATGGAGCAATGCAGTGATGTGAGGGCAGACCCTGTCCTCGGGAGATAGAGCTCTGAGTCTCAGGTTTGCAGGCTGGTACACTTCGCTTGACGCCTCTTTGCATTGAAGCAAGGCTCACTGGTTCTGAGAAATGAAGGCTTTCTCCTCCCTTCTTCAACTTGCTGACCAAATAGTGTTGCCTGTGTAATCATGTAAACATTTTCTAAGATCTTCCCCTTCCCCTCTCTCTAAATCTCTTGATTTCTTATTCTATAACCTAGCTTCCCTACCTAAACCCTCAATTCTTACCTCTGAGGCCTTTTCTTTACTGGCTGTTCTGCACCATTTTGCATTAGATCAGGACATGAGTGAATAAAGCTGGTGAGTTTATCTCAAGGTGACCACTGTTTCTTTCATGGATTCTCAGTATATTGGAAATTCAATGATATGGCCTTAAGGGAATTTCATAAAACTTCAAACCTATCTTCGGTAATTTGGAGTTGTAGTACCTGAAGTCCTCGCTGCCTAAAGAGTATGCTGCTGTGTTCAGACAGGTACACCTGTGTTTGTTGTCTTCATTAGCTGTCTGTTCCTTAGTGGGTATCTTTGGAAGGGTTAATCTTCAACAAACTATATTACATAAAATGGGCAACTCGGTATTTAGCCTTTGCATCTGAGACTAAATCTCACCAGTTCAAATTACAATATGAATTTATTTCCAGTGATCAAAATCTCCTATTTTAATTGGTAAAATCTAAATTAATATTAGCTATTTTGAAAATGTTCTCTTTCTTCTTATATTGAATTAACAAACAATAATCTTAAGATATTTTCCACACGAACATTTGTTAAATAGTACATTTATAGTTTAGTAGATTTAATTTAAATGAGGAATTTTATATTAAACTTGTATCTTGTTAATCATTTAAATCAGTCTTTCCTTAGAAGAGATCTTCAGCTAATATATAATGTGTTGAATTCCTCATAGCCCTCTGTTAAGCAGACCTTTCTGACACTTTTTTGAGTTACAGTAGATCACAAACTTTTAGATAATGAAATAACATATGGGCATATGGAGAAAATGCCAAAATTGAAAATCAAATTAGAAGCAAATGAAAGGAAAACCAATTTTATACACAAATGGTTATGTGAAGCAAAAAATAAACATATGTGAGTTCTAATTAGATGTTTTCTTTCCATATTGCAAATCTATGATTTCTTTTTGTGCAGGAATCCGAAATAGTTAATATCAGGCATTTTAATGAACACAAAATAAGGTTTTGAAGTTGTTTTCACCTTCCACACAGATTCTGCCAAATCCAAAGAGACAAAAGAGACTCATAAAATCAACCAACCACCTTATACCAAAATGCATACCCAAGTGTGGAACGGACCTGATCATTCCAGGCCACTGATACATATTCCCTCAGCTCCAGACAAGGGGAGCTTGAGAGAGACTGTTGTATTCAGCAGCTGGGGTCAAGACCTAATCAGATGGAACTTGAGTGCTATATGATGGCAGTTACTGTTGAATTTCCAAGTGCTTATTTCAAATTTAGTTGGAGCTCCAGGGGCCAGATGTTCCCAGGTGGGTGCAAGCTTTGTTGCCTTCCATTTCTCTGCTGTAACTTAACATCATTGCCACCACCCCAGGGTCCAACCAATGCCCAAGCAAGCTGGGAAACATGGGGATATTCAACAACAAAATCAAAGACTCTCTCTGAGTTATGTCTTTAAAATATAATTCCACAGGGAAATGGTAGCCAGCAGATTCCCCCAGATCTACGCTCCTCTTCTACATTGTAGCTGTAGTTAATAGAATGATTCCATGCTCCCATTATCCGGCAGTACCAGTTTTCTATGGGATGTAGTGATTCCATTCCCACCAGTGGACTCGGGGAGCACAGTATAGTCAGCTCTAACTTGAAGAGCAGCTGAAGTGGGTGGGCATATTCTGGCCTCTCTGTTGTGTCTCTGCTGGCTCAGGAAGACCTCAGAGGCCAATTCTGTATGATGGCAGAGTGTCCTCATTCTGGGGTCCTAAATAAGAAGTCCTCACACACTCCCACCACACCCACTGACAACATGCTCACATATTGCCACACAGTCATAGTTACACACTCACATATTCATACACACTCTGATATTCTCACACAATGTCACATGTTCGTGCATTCATACACATTGACAATATTCTCACACACTCACATTTATACACATTGACAAGATTCTCAGATATTGTCACACCACACATTTATACATACTTTTATATATGCAAATACTGACACATGTACAAATAAACATACTCTCACATATTCATTAATTTTCACATCCTCATACTGAAAATGGTGAAGAATAGACCCTTACACACCCCACATACACATCCATACTTGCATAATCACATACATTCACACACCACTTCCATATTCACACTCAAAGATTTGCACTTAAGCACTCACAGTCCAATGTGTAAACACTCTAACACTCACACATTCATCCAATTTTGCATGCATATATTCACGCAGACACATTCACAAACTCACTTACTCATAATCTCACACACAAACACCCCCCACAGTCACCAACTCAAATACTCTCAATATTATAATGACATGCAAATTTGTATTCACACTATTAAATACATATGCTAACATGCACACTTGTATATTTACATAGTATCAGTCTGTGAGTTATACATGCAAACTCACGCTCACACATTTGTGACTACACTTACACACTGACATAAAATGGGAATGATTGTGCTACTTGTAACCACTACATTGGGAGAGTTAGGCCGGACGCTGAGAGCTCAACGAACAGCCAGCTTATTAAAAAATAGATGAGCCTCTAGGTAAGTGAGAGGCTCTGACTAAAGGCACTCTGGCAGAGAAGAATGGAGGACAACACCAATATCCTGCTCTGGCTTCCGCAACACCCATTCTTTGCTGCGCATACCCACACACTCATGTTCATGCACCACACACAGAAAAATAATTATTTTTATTCAACAAATGTGAGTTTAGTGTCACGTACTGTTCAATACTTGGGAATGTGCTCAACATAAAATGGACAAGTACAGTCTTAAATATCAAGTCATTATCTAGTGGGAGGAAAAACTCTACTGTGTTGCCGCATGGTCTGGTGCTTTGTGTTAATGATTAATTATTTTGCTCCCTGAGGGAAGAGACAGGTAAGAGAGGAGAAGTAGGAAGCAGGACCGCCATGGGTTACTGCGGAGAGAACCACGCGGCCTGGAGGAATTTACTCTGAGGCAGTGTTGGAGAGAAGCCGCCCAGATGAAAAACATAAGCAAATGTTTATGGAATTATGGATGTGAAGTAGCCCAGATAAGAATAATTAAAGCAAATGGCATGAGATGTGGGGCTGGGAGGTAGAAGGTGGCTTGCAGTTTCTATGTGCCCAGCCCCAGGTGAAGTAAGACACATTTAAAATTCTACCAGGTGTCTATGTCTTTTATTGATGCAATAGCAAGTTAATGATAACCACCATAATAATTATAGGCTTTTAATAATAAACATTAACAGCCTTTTATTTTCTACAATGCTACTAAGATAAAACTGCAATGGCATTGCAATAGCATTACTATTTATGGGATGTCACAGAAACACGGAGGGGTAAGGGTGAGGAGGACCAGAATCAGCAGCTGCAGCAGACCAGCTTGCCTACAGATATCCTAGGATGCACTACATCTCCCAAATACCAGCAACTTCTAATCTCTTTCTAGCTGACAGCAACAGCCTTTCTGTTGTATAAACTATTAGATGAGAGGTTATAACTGTAGAAAAAAGCAGAGGTTCATCTTCAGAAGCTAAAGCTGTAGTAACACTCTTCGGAAGACTGTGGCAACTCTGTTTTATTTCTAGTTCAGCATGGTTTAGAGACAAAGCCTATGGAGAGAGAAGATTCATAGACACTGTGAAAAGCTGCTGTTCCTGTATTCTTCACATCAGTAGGAGGATGACATGGCAATATAACAAGGATGCAGCTGACAAGACCTGGGTATCTTGACACTGACTGGTAAAGTTCTGAATAGGTTCACATAGGAGCATGGGCGATAGGTTTCTAGGCTGCCTAAGGCATTTCAGCAGCACTCCTCTGTCAATACAAATCTAGAAAACAAGGCCAATTATTAGCCCTCATTTTTCAAGGGGGAAAACTGAAGGCAGACAAATCTTGACTCAAGATCTGGGAAGGATTGATATGGAAAGGACTATGTCAACAACTCTGACTCCTTTTATTTCCGATTCTTCTTTTCTTTTTCAGACTCCATACAGACAATCTCAAGCAACTTTCTGTGGTGAGGAACCCAAGTGTCTGAGCACTCTATTTTTTTTTTTTTTTACAATTTTACTTGTATGTTTTTAATTAAAATTTTATTTTTATATTACTTATAGTTTATTTACTTTGTATCTCAGCTATAGTTCCCTTTCTCATTCCCTTCCAATCCCACCCTCCATCCATCATCTCCTCTCTGCCCCTCTCTAAATCCACTGTTAAGGGAGGTCTTCCTCCCCTTCCATCTGATCCTAGTCTATCAGGTCTTTTCAGGACTGGCTGCAATGTCCTCCTCTGTGGCCTAGCAAGGCTTCTCCTCCCCAGGGGGATGGGGGGGGGAGGTCAAAGAGCCAGCCATTGAGTTCATGTCAGAAAGAGTCCTTGTTCCCCTTACTAAGAGGCCCACTCAGATATGAGCTGCCATGGGCTACATCTGAGCAGGGGTTCTAGGTTATATCCATGCATGGTCCTTGGTTGGAGAACCAGTCTCAGAAAAGACCCCTGTGCCCATATACATTTGGTCCTTGTGGAGCTCCTGTCCTCTCCAGGTCATACTAACTCCTCCTTCTTTCATATGATTCCCTGCATTCTGAGTCTGAGTATTCTTGTCCTATTGAACTCAGTCTTATTCCCTTCACCTTTCCCCTACTCCATGTAGCAATGGTTGTATTGATATCAATTACATTTTCTGAGTATACTGACAAAAGAGGTGCAGATGTGTGGTACTGAATTTAACTCAGCATAAAGCTAACAAGTCCCTTGTAATCTCAAAGCTCCAATTTATTGCAGTCTTGGAGGGTTTTTGAATGTAATGCTAGAGATTTTTTTAAATTTATTTTTTATTTTTATTAAATATTTTATTCCAAACTTCTAAGCACTAGAATGAAAATTCTTCATTTTCTTATGTACTTATTACACACACACACACACACACACAATATATATATATATACATGATTATCATTCTATCTTTATTGTCCAAATTGGGATATTTTTGGTAGTTAGTTTCAATGTCAACTTGACATTACCTAAAATCACATAAGAAGAGAAATTGAGAAATTGTCAAGATCAGGTTGGTCTGGTGGTCATGTCTATGAGGGATTGTCTAGGATACTAATTGATATAATAATATCCAGCCTATTGTGAATTGCACCATTCCGTAGATAGGGAACCCTGAACTATGAAATACAGGAGCAATCTAGATGAAGCAACCAAGTAAGAATGAATAATTTCATTTGCTCTGCTCTGTTGTTGATGGATGGAACTGGCTGATTCAAGTCTCTGCCACTGTGATATCCCTGCTGGAATGGACTATAATCTGGAATATTGTATGGCAAGTAGACCTAAGTTTCTTCCTTAAGTTGCTTTTAATCAGGATATCTTATCACAGCAACAGAAATGAAACTTGACTGGGTATTTTGAAAGCAGAATAGGCTTTTTACGCTTTTTAGGTTTTATGCTTCCAAAGTATAGACCAGTCCTTCCTCACAGTTTGGACAAATTTGTACCTCTGTATGTGCGATAATTACGACAGTAAACCCTCTAGCTAATATGAGTTTTGAAACACCTACACTTGGGTCAAAATAATCTGCATCACTCTTTAGCAGCTTTTCACTATATGTTCACTAACCCATTGTCATCTACCCTGAAAATTTTGATTTAAACTATAAATAAGTTTTTGAGGTTACTATAAGAAAATAACACAAATCAAGTAGCTTTAACCCATAAAATGCCATGCTTGTATACTTCTGGAGGCTGGAGGCATGATTTGAAGACATAAAGTCAGGGCATTCTGTCTGAAGGGTATGAAGGAGAATGCTCCATGAATTTCTCTTAGAGTCTGGATTGCTAGCAATCCTTGGTATCCCTTGCATTGTAAAACTTCACACTAAGCCAACTTAATTCTCACATGACCATCTCCTTGTAGTGTGTCTCTTCTCTCCTTATAAAGGACCTGGCCATATTGGATTAGCACCCAGTCTCTTATTAGCTTAAATACAACAGCTAAGACAATTTCACACTCTTGGATAGTTGGGACTAAAAGTTCCACATATCATTTGAAGGTGCAAAATGTAGCCCAATGATATGTATGTTTCAGTTCTTGGAATTATGGTCACTTACTGAATAAACAAGCCACTAGAGGGACCAGCAAGAGGTTTCTGAAAGGACAGTGAAGACCCAAAGAGCACATAGGTAGTTTCAACAATGTACAAACTCATCATGGAGGAAAGCGTCTTTAGGAATACAACATACCTTCTTCATGGACTATCTTTTTATGGAAGAATCTGTCCCTCTTGAATAAAGCCTCTGTAAATTCAGTTAATAATTCCATAATTTTTTGGTTATTGAAAAAGCATTGCCAGACTTCTTTGAAAATATCTCTTAGTAAGGACTGTGATCAAATGCTGGTGGCTATGAGCTCCAGTAACACATGTGGATCGGGAGACCCAGGCACTCCTCTTCACAGCTAGATACATTCTGCTATGCTTCTGGTAAATTATTTATATTGTTTCCTTCTGAAAAACAACACTGCTGTTCTCTGCTTATCAGGTTCATTTTGTCCTTGTTTTTTTTTGTTTGTTTGTTTGTTTGTTTTTCTTCTGACAAACACCTGAAAGAAATCATTGCAATGTCTCTTTGCGGTATCATTAACAGCTCCATGCCTTTACTTCATGGGCCGCATTACCCCAAATAAGTTAATTATTAGCTAGAGTAGAATATACAGTATGATATGATATGATATAAAATCAGAGACGAATTGTATTGAAAATCAAAAACAAAAGAGGGAAAAAATATTCCTGCCTTCCAGCGACAAGTTTATGTTTGTAGAGTATTCTTCACTTTATTGTTCAAGCTTATCTCATTAAGATGTCTTGGGGCATATTCCTGTAATTCATAGACTAACGTGCCTCAAGGCCATTAGTTTATTCACTAAGTAGCATACAGTACTGTGAGATTTTTGTAGATCTAACCATTTTATTGGGGGAAGTCAGTTATTACTTCAGTGTCTATGGAGTGTTAGTAATACTCTGTAGTGTTTGTAGGTTTGCAATGGAATTGCAGCCAGTCCTGATGAGACCTGATAAGCTAGGATCAGATGGAAGGGGAGGAGGACTTCTCCTATCAGTGGACTTAGAGAGGGGCATGGGAGGAGATGAGGTAGGGAGGGTAGGATTGGGAGGAAATGTGGGAGGGGGCTACAGCTAGGATGCAAAGCAAATAAAATGTAATTAATGTAAAAAATAAAAATTTAATTAAAAATGGAATTCTCTTTCCTTTTTTTGGAAGTTATACACACTCTTTTGGAAAAAAAAATTCCTTAATGCCAGTAAATACTGTTTATGTGTTAACTGCACACTTTCAACAGTAATGATTACTCCATCTTCTGTGAAGAATTATAATGTAGTTTACATTTTTTATGTGTCTTTATACAAATATTGAATGGAGTCAAAATCCTGAATTAAGGAGTGCAGTGTTTCATACTTTGTTCTTCAACTTTATTCCATTAAGATACTTTAGGTACATTCCTATACATACTAGGAGTTTGTTTTAATTAGTTGTGGGTGTGAAAGAAGCAGATTTTGGGAAATTCACCAATGATATAAATGATAATGTAGTTTCAGATACTGTTAGGACAGAAAAAGAAATGGTATGTTCAAGGGAATGAATGCCCATACACAGCCACAGCCACTGGTCTTTCTGTGTCATCAAACGGCAGGCATTGTATATGATTCCCAGCACAACTCCTTTACTCATAAATAACTTGGTCATGGAGGTAAAATGCATATTTTACATTCAGAGACACTCTGGATCATTTTATTCCTTCTGTTTTAATACAGATTGATTATGCAATTCAGCTAATTAGTCAAAATGATAGAGAATACATCAGTATTATTAGTAGAGGTTTTTTTTTCTGTTACATTTCAGTTACATATTTATTCTCTCCAAATCTCTTTAGGTGATAGACATTTTTAGAGCAAATGAGATCACTTTAGATGACAGGTGACCTCTAGGACACCTTTGTTGTTCATTTAGCAGAATAAGAGTTAATAGTGACCTCACTGATTCTTCATACAGACTTACTAAAGAGCAACCATTTTGCTCTATTGTTTTGTATAACATGGTCTCCTGTTCTCCAGTAAAGTCTGGATGCTCTGAATTATTCTTGCATTAAGATCCATTAATGGTGGTCAGGAGAGTTAGTGGGGATTCTACATCTGGAAGGGAATTTATCTGTACACTGTGGGTGACCTTGAGCTTTGTCATCTTTTTATTGTGGTAAAATCTCTCCTTGCCTGCATTATTAAATGATTGTTCATCAATCAATTGGTGACTAAACAGATAACATATCCTAATTATACTATACATTTTGAGCTTAGGAAATTGTTGAATGTAGATATATCATCAGGTACCAACAGACAGTATTGATTGTTCCAGGCAATATCCTAAGAATATTACAGGCATTATTGCAGTGATTTTCTGGAATAAGTATAATGGCCACACTTTTAGAGATTAAATAACAAGGGGATTTAAATCAAAGCAGTCTGGTTTTAAAGTATGTCTTCTTTTACTATTTGTGTGTGTGTGTAAACCTCTTTATGTAGGTAAAGTTGCCTGTACATATGAAGGCCAGAGGTTGATCAGCTGTCTTTACCTATATCTCTGTATCTTATATTGTGAATCATGAGCTTTACCAATCCTGGACTCAACGCTGAGCCCTCAACGGTTCTCCTGTCTCTCTTCTCTTCCTTGCTCTCCTAGCACTGGAATTATGGGTGTGTAGTAATATACCAGTTTCTTATATGAATGCTTTGAATCCAAACTCAAGTCCCTGTTGGTATAATGTTGTTTTGTGTACACCTTACCCCTGTTCATTCAAATGCTGATTTCTCTCCCTCACTGTCTGGTTTCAATTGCATTGATACTTATTCTAAGCATCACCTGTCTCAACTTTGTGTAAACATGCCAAAATAAAACAATCAGCCATAATGTTGGGCAATGGAGAGGAAGGAGTAGGTGGGAGATGGGAGGAGCCGGAGGACAGGAAGGAGTAGGAGGCAGAGGAAGAGAGAGAGGAGAAGAGAGGCAGGAAGAAAGGTCTTGGAATGATGTGGAGAGATGAACTGGACCTAATATATCACTAAAAGCAAGTGTAATGTGGGAAATCTGAATGGTAGAAACTACGTTGGCTTGGAGGTTTAGGATGGAACAACTATTGCCCAGCATTGTGATCTAAGTTAATTAAATAAATCCCAGTCTCTGTGTGGTGATTTGGGTATACAGCTGTTCAGGTTTAACCACAGCTTTAGTAAAAGATATATCAATAGTAAATATTAATAGCCACATACAATAAGTCCCCATGCTTAAGCAGTGAACATTTATCCTGTACAAGTACATCGTTCTGAAGGCTAGCTTGAACTGGACAACAATAACAGAGAAGCAAAGAGGACAAGGCTATGAACATAAAAGTATAATTTCATTCAATAGAGTAAGCATGTAATAATTGAAGTGTTAGGAGCATCAAAAGAATCCTGAGAGCATTGCACATAGCTGATTTGCTAGTTTGACCCATGCTGAGGTCCAAGTATCACACAGTTACTCACAGCCATTCATACATCTAGTCTACTTCACTCTAAACAGAAAACAGAAAGACTGAGCAAGAGCTGTGGATAAAGAATTTGAAGAACTCCACAAGGAGAGCAAAAGAACAAGATAATTTGAACACAGGGAACGTCCCAGAGACTCTTACTCCAACCAAGAACTATCCGTGGAGATAACCTAGAACCCTGACAATGCAGCAACTTCTGATGAGAACTGATGGACTAAGATAAGAGAGAAGGAGAGGAGGACCTCCCCTATCAGTGGACTTGGGGAGGGGCATGCATGCAGAAAGGGGGGAGGGTGGGACCGGGAGGGGAGGAGGGAGGGGCTTATGGGGGGATACAGAATGAGTGAAGTGTAATTAATAAAAAAAAATTAAAAAAAAAGAATTTGAAGAAATGTCCTGGAGGACCAGAAGAGACGATGATCCTCATTCTTACTCTATGATCTATTGCACACCACAGTATACCCATAAGTGGAAGACTAAAAAACTAGAAACTAGGAATGGCAATGATGTCACTTGCACAACAGAGAAGACAACAGGGACAAAAATTAAACTCTCTAAGGACCAAACCATGAAACTCTTTAAGGATAAAATAGATACTTTTCAACACATCCAGTGTGAATGAAAAGAAAGACGCTGATAAGTATTATGCTGATGGTTTATTTATTACACATTTAATGAATTCATCATGACAATAAACACTGAAGTCTGTAGTCAGAAATTATTACTGCTTTTTCTTTAGATAGAAAAACAAGGGCTCACAGAAGCAAAGCCATTTGCATAAGGACCTGCAGACAGCCATTCTTTCAGAGGCAGAATTCAGAAAATCCAGCTTTCTGTTCTTTCTAACATGTGAATGTTTCATTGATGACCTATGCTTCCTTCAGTAAGGATATTCAGTGAGGATATGTTTTTATCTTTTGAAAAAATTGTTAGTGAAGCTGCACTTTCTGTACAACTCTTATGGCTTCAGAATCCACTGAGGAGATCTCATGAACAGCTCAGGGATAAATTTCTTGTGATGGCAGGACCAAGTCCAGTGGCCTCCAGTCCTCTGGAGATCCGGCTCTACTGTATATTCCCAAATGTTCAAGTCAAAAGACTCACAAAATATTCATTCAAGCCTACTAAATAATTTTGCTTTATTTTTTTCAGGAATTAACCTAATTCCTTCGGGATTCAAAGTAAATAATGAAGTCAAAGAGACCACAGCATCTGACAAATTAGATGTTCATTAGGACGGACAAAGCCAATGTACATAAGGGTAGAGCTTTTTTTATGCAGGAAAATTATCTGCAAGAAATCAGTGTTTTGTTCTTCAAAATTTGTTATTGGTTATGAAAGCTTGGCTCTTTATGAATAACAATGTGATTGCCTGAGTGAGTTTAGAAAATGTCGTCTGGGAGCTCTGTATACAAATGCTGTTTGCTCCTGGGCTATATCAGCAAAACCTTTGGAAACCTAAAGAAAACACTTGGAGACAGATACACTTGCCAAATTACTCCTCCCCATCTTAAAACTCATTTTATCTCTATTTATTTGTGACTAACAAACAATAGCTTGTAGTTTTTTTAATCTACTAACCTGACATTATTCATGGCAAGCTTCCAGAATGGCTTACTTATCCAAAGGTTTGATGTAAGTAATACAGTCTCACTGTGACCCCTGCCCCAGTTCATATCTTGAGATACTAACCTGTAAAGTGACAATATTAGTTACTAGATGTTTAGGCCATGAGGGTAAAGCACACATGAGTGAGATTAGCATCCTTATCAAAGAGGCCTCAGAAATCTGCCTTGGCCTTTGAACTGTATATGTTGGTACCATCTGTGAATCAGAAAGCTGTACCTAAAATCTGCCAGGATCTTCAGCCTGAGCTTACAGCTCCAGAACTGTGATAAATGTCTGTAGATGGCAAGCTCTACCACACACAGCATTCTGAACGGACTTAGGCAACCTTAGAGACCTTAGAGACCGTATTATATATAAAGGTGAGCAATACAAGCAACAGTAAGCTTACATATGTGTGTATGACACACATATGCACAATTTCCCTGACCATGAGAATGTATGTGACCCCTGTGGTAGCTGTGGAAAGGTGCCAACTCCTGCTCAGAAGACTTTGCTGCAGAGCACATGGATTTGTCAGCAAACAGGCTCCAGTGCTTAGCATTTTCAGGTTGCTCTGCAGCGCTTCCTTACATAAGACTTCGAGATTCTCTAAAAATACCCACACTTGGGTTTGATAAGGTGAGGATCTAAATGCCCAGCTATTTCCACTCCACACAACATGACCCTAACAGAAAATATTCACTCAAACGCTCATCATGGGTAACATCTCTGCTGAGTTTCATTCCTACAGTCTTTTTCCATGATTTGCACAGCTTTTGGCTTGACCTGGCTAAGATAACTTGAATGAAGAAATAAGACTCATACAGAAATACAGGGACACAGGTGGCTGGTTGGCTCACATAGAGATGTAGCAACCAAGAAATTCATGAAGTTTATTATATATAGCTGAACAAGAAGGCTAATGTCCACAGAGGGTTTCTGTAGGGGGACAGGTGATGCTGCAGTCATCCAGAAGGAGCAATCTGTGATTGGTGCTGTTTGCACACATTGATGCCATATCTATGAGGACTAGGGGGAAGGCCATATCTTTCTCCTAAGCTTGGCCCAGGAAAGGTCCTGGTGTTGATCTGAAACACTACAGTCCTTGACACAACAATGCTGGTGTCAACAATACAAACGAACTCCGGACCTCATCTACTTCCTATAGCCTTTCACAAGACACAATCGCAAATACACACATTTGATCCAAATCCCATCTGAATATCTATAATGCACATCTGTCAGAACTGTGGGCAGTTAGTGTGTGTCAATTTCTTTGCATTATTTAACTTCCTTGGACAAATGGTCTTTCAAGTTCGACCCAATTACTTTGCTCAGGCTGTGATCTCCAATATCTAAGAAAAGAAGGAAGTGTATATAGAATGTGACATTTACTGAGATTGAGAAAAAAGGGGGTTGTAGAGATGAAATCAGAAGAACTGAGTTCAGACTGATCCACATACAATTAAATAAGCCAGGGCAGAAGTTTTTCAATATGACTACTTATAGGAGTTACCTGGAGATCCTTCAAATCAAAATGTGATACATAGGACCCCTCTCTAATGGTGGCATTCTAAAGTAAATGTTTGCCATACAGATTGTGATATAATGAGTGGTAACCATGAATCATTGAAAAGTAACCAAATTCAAACTTGTGTAACAACTTTGGAAATCAAGCTGACGCTTTCTCAGAAAATTGGGAATAGTTTTACCTCAAGACCGAACTATACCATTCCTGGGCATACACCCAAAAGATAATCCACCATACCACAAAGACACTTGCTCAACTATGTTCATAGCAGTTTTATTCATAATAGCCAAAAACTGGAAACAACCTGGATGCCACTCAACCAAAGAATGGATAAAGAAAATGTGGTACATTTACACAAGACTATGCAGCTCTTAAAAACAAGGATATCATGTAATTTTCAGGCAAATGGATGGAACTAGAAAATATTATACTGAATGAGATTACCCAGATCCAGAAAGACACACAAAGTATGTACTCATATACAAGTGGATATTAGTCATACACTACAGGATAAGCCTTCTACAATCCACAGACCCAGAGAAGCTAAGTAACACTCAGGCCCCAAGGGAAGCTGCTTGAATCTCCTTTAGAAGTGAAAATAAAGTAGACATCTGAAGTGGATGGAGAGAGAACCGATTGGGAAAGCAAGTGGGAAGGGGAATGAGGGTGGCAATCAGGTGGGAGAAGAGTGCAAGTGGGAGGTGAGCAGACTGGGACAGAGAAGGGAAACCAATGGGGGGGGTATCTCTGGGACAAGCTGAAGACCTAAGATGGGTTAGGCTCCTGGGAGGATATGGAGGTGATGATAGCTGAGACTAAAGAGTGGGGAATATAGCTCCTGAAGTGGCCACCTTCTTTAGCAAGTCAGGACTTCCAGTGGAAGGAGGGGGACACCAATTCTCCCACACAATCTTTGACCTGAAATTTACCCTGTCAACAATGTAAAGATGGAGCAGAGATTAAGGGAAGGTCCAAACAATGACTGGCCCAATTTGAGACCCACCCCAAGGAGAGAGCCAACCCCTGATACTATTAATGATTCTCTGCTTTGCTTGCAGAGAGGAGCCTAGATTAACTGTCTTCTGAGAGGCTTCTCCCAACAGCAGAGTGAAACAGATGCAAGGACCCACAGCCAAACATTAGGCGGAGCCCAGAGAGTCTTGAGGAAGAGTTTTGGAAAGGACAGAGGGACCCTGAGGGGACAAGAACTCCATAAGAAGACCAACAGAGTCAACTAACATAGGACCATGGGGGCTCAGAGACTGAACCAAACAGCATGCATGGACTGGACCTAGGTCCCCAATACATTGAGCTGATGGGCAGTTCAATCTTCATGAGGGTACCTTAGCAATTAGAGTAGGGATTGTCTCTAGAATGGACCTTGTTACCTGCTTTTTGATCACTTTCCCCTACCTGGGCAGCCTTGTCTTGCCTTAGTGGAAGAGATGCATTTAGATATGATGCAACTTGATATGCTGGGGCAGGCTTGTAAGGGCAAGGGCTCCTCTTTTCTGAGGAGAAGGGACACAGGGAAGAGGAAAGAGGATGAGAGAGTGGGAGGGTGGGACTGGGAGGAGATGAGGGAGAGGCTGTGATAGGGATGTAAAGTCAATAAATAAATAAATTTTAAAAATAAAAAGAATAAAAATAACCAGATTCTTTTTTGATATAATTTTTATAATTTTTTATATTAATTACAGTTTATTTACTTTGTGTCCCAGCTGTAGCTCCCTCTCTCAGTCCCTCCCAATGCCATTCTCCCTCCCTCATCTCCTCCTTGCCCCTCTCTAAGTCTTATAGGGGAGGTCTTCCTCCCCTTCCATCTGACCCTAGCTTATCAAGTCTCACTAGGGCTGGCTGCAATGTCCTCCTCTGTGGCCTAGCAAGGCTGCTCCTCCCACAGGGGGCTGTGGAGGTCAAAGAGCTAGCCAAAGAGTTCATGCCAGAGACAGTCCCTGTTCCCCTTACTAGGGAGCCCACTCAGATACTGAGCTGCTATGGGCTACATCCAAGCAGAGGTTCTAGGTTATATACTTGCATGGTTCGTGGTTGGAGAATCAGTCTCAGACAAGAACCTGTGCCCAGATATATTTGGTCCTTGAGGAGATCCTGTTCTCTCCAGGTCTTACTAACTCTCTTGTCTTTCATATGATTCTATACACTTTGCCCAAAGTTTGGTTATGAGTCTCAGCATCTGCTTTGATACACTGCTATGTAGAATCTTTCAGATGCCCTCTATGGTAGACTCATGTCCTGCTTCTCGTTTTCTCCTACTTCCAATGTCCATCCTATTTGTCTTTCTAAGTAAGGATTGATCTTCTTACCTTGGGTCCTCCTTCTTGTTTAGCTTCTTTAGGTATACAGATTTTAGTATATTTATGCTATCTAATCTTATAGGTCAAGTATCCACTTATAAGTGATACCATGTGTGTCTTTCTGCTTCTGGGATACCGCACTCAGGATGATCTTTTCTAGGTCCCACAATTTGCCTGCAAATTTCATTATTTCCTTGTTTTTAATTGCTCAGTAATATTCCATTGTATAAATGTACCACAATTTCTGTATCCATTTCTCCATTGATGGACATCTGGGTTGTATCCAGGTTCTAGCTATTACGAATAAAGCTGCTACAAACATGGTTGAACAAATGTCCATGTTGTGTACTTGAGCACCTTTTGGATATATGCCTAGAAGTGGTATAGCTGAATCTTGAGGAAGCACTATTCCTAATTGTCTGAGATAGCGCCAGATTGATTTCCAAAGTGGTTGTACAAGTTTACATTCCCACCATGAGGGTTCCTCTTTCCCCACAACCTCTCCAGCATGTGATGTCACTTGAGTTTTTGATCTAAGCCATTCTTGTGGGTGTCAGGTAAAATCTCAGGGTCATTTGATTTGTGTCTCCCTGATGGCTAAGGACTTTGAGCATTTCTTTAAGTGTTTTTCTACCATTCTACAATGCTCTACAGAGAGTTCTCCGTTTAGCTGTGTACCCCATTTTTTAATTGGGTTACTTGATTAGTTGCTTTTTTACTTCTTGAGGTCTTTATATATACTAGATATTAGCCCTGTCAGATATAGGTTTGGTGAATATCCTTTCCCAGTTTGTAGGCTGTCATTTTGTTTTGACGACAGTGTCTTTTGCTTTAAAAGAAGCTTTTCAGTTTCATGAGGTTTCATTTATTGATTGTTGATCTTAAAGCTTGTGCTGTTGGTGTTCTACTCAGGAAGTAGTCTCCTGTGCCAATGAGTTCTAGGCTCTTCCCCACTTAATTTTTCTAACCAATTTAATGTGTCTGGTTCTATGTTGAAGTCTTTGATCCACTTTGACTTTAGTTTTGTGCAGGGTGATAAATATGGATCTATTTTTATTTTTCTGAATGTAGACATCCAATTGGACCAGCACCATTTGTTGAAGATGCTCTTTTTTCCATTGTATGGTTTTGGCTTCTTTATCAAAAATCAAGTATCCATAGGTGTATGGTTTATTTCTGGGTTTTCTATTCAGTTCCATATATCCACTATTCTGTTTCTATACCAATACTATGCAGTTTTTATTACTATTGCTTTGTGGTAAAACTTGAGATCAGGGATGGAGATACCTCCAGAAGATTTGTTGTCGTACAGGATTGTTTTGAAAATTCTCAGTTTTTTGTTTCTCCATATGAAGTTGAGAATTTTTCTTTCCAAGTCTGTAAAAAATTGTGTTGGTAATTTGATGGAAATTGCATTGAATCTGTAGATTGCTTTTGGCAGGATGGCAATTTTCACTATGATAATCCTACCAATCTATGAGCACGGGAGATCTTTGCATCTTCTGATATCTTCTATTTCTATCTTCAGAGACTTGCAGGTCTTTCACTTGCTTGGTTAGAGTCACATCAAGGTACTTTATGATTTTAGTGGCTATTGTGAAGGGTGTTGTTTCCTTAATTTCTTTCTCAGCCTTTTTGTCTATATATAGGAGAGCTACTGATTTTTTTGAGTTAATTTTGTATCCAGCCACTTTGCTGAAGGTATTTATCAGCTGAAGGAGTTGTTTGGTTGAATTTTTGGTGTCACTCGTGTATACTATTATATCATCTGCAAATAGTGATTATTTGACTTCTTCCTTTTCAATTTTAACCCTTTGATCTCCTTTACTTGTTTTATTGCTCTAGTTAGGACTTCAACTACAATGTTAAAGAGATATGGAGAGAGTGAGCAGCCTTGCCTTGTCCCTGATTTCAATGGGATTGATTTAAGTTTCTCTCCATTGAATTTGATGTTGGCTATAGGCTTGCTGTATATTGCCTTTACTATGTTAAGGTTTGTGCCTTGTATCCCTGATCTCTCCAAAACTTTAAATATGAATGGGTGTTAGATTTTATCAAATGCTTTTTCTGCATCTAAGGAGATGATCATGTGGTTTTTCTCCTTCAGTTTGTTTATATGGTGGATTACAGTGATGGATTTCGGTATTTTGAATTACCCTTGCATGCCTGGGATGAAGCCTACTTGGTCATGGTGGATGATACTTTTATGTGTTTTTGGATTTGGTTTGCAAGTATTTTATTGAGTATTTTTGCATCAATGTTCATAAGAGAGATAGGTCTGAAGTTTTCCTTTTTGTTGGATCTTTGTGTGGTTTAGGTATCAAAGTGACTGTGGCTTCATAGAATAAGTTTGGTAATGCTTCTTCTGTTTCTGTTTTGTGGAATAGTATGAAGAGAATTGGAGTTAGCTCTTCTCTGAAGGTCTGGTATAATTCTGTGCTGAAACCATCTGGCTCTGGGCTCTTTTTGGAAGGGAGACTGTCGATGACTACTTCTATTTCCTTGGGGAATAGGGGACTATTCAGTCTTTTTACCTGATCTTGACTTAATTTAGGTAGATGGAATCTATCAAGAAAATTGTCCATTTCCTTTAGATTTTCAAATTTTGTGGCATATAGGTTTTTGTAGTAAGACCTAATAATTGTTTGGATTTCTTCAGTGTCTGTAGTTATGTTCCCCTTTTCATTTATGATTTTGCTGATTTGGATAGTTTCTTTATGCCTTTTAGTTAGGTTGGCAAAGGGTTTATCTTGTTGATTTTCTCAAAGAACTAGCTCTTGGTTTCATTGACTGTTTGAATAGTTTTATTTGATTCTAATTTATTTCTTTCAGCCCTGAGTTTGATTATTTCCAACCTCTGCTCCTCTTGGGTGCATCTACTTCTTTTTTTTTTTCCTAAGGCTTTCATATGGGCCACTAAGTTGCTTGTATGAGATGTTTCAAATTTCTTCTTGAAGGCAGTTAGTCCTATGAGCTTTCCTCTTAGCACTGCCTTCATTGTGTCCCATAAGTTTATGTACTTTGTGCCTCCATTTTCATTAAATTCTAGGAAGTCTTTAATTTCTTTCTTTATTTCTTCCCTAACCAAGCTGTCACTGAGTAGCAAGTTGTTCAGTTTCCTTGTATGTACAGGCTTTTTGCTGTTTCTGTTGTTGTTGAGGTCCAGCTTCAGACCATGACGGTCAGATAGGATACAAGGGATTATTTCAGTCTTCTTGTATATTCTGAGGCTTGCTTTGGTCTATAGACTATATGGCCTATTTGGGAGAAGGTTCCATGAGGTGCTGAAAACAATGTATACCCTTTTGATTTGGGTGAACAGTTCTGTGGACATCTTTTAAACCCATTTGATTTAGGGGTTCTGTAAGTGTCCTTATTTCCTTATTTTGCTTCTGACTGGATAGTGTGTCCCTTGGTGTGAGTGGTGTGTTGAAGTCTCCCACTATTAAGATGTTGGGATGATTGTGTGATTTCGGCTTTAATAATGTTTCATTTACAAATGTAGGTGGTCTTGTATTTGGGGCATAGGTGTTCAGAATTGTGATGTCCTCCTATTGGAATTTTCCTTTGATGAGAAGGAAGTGGCCCTCCTCATCTTTTTTATTAATTTTGGTTGAAAGACTATTTTATTAGATATTAGGATAACTATCCTAGCTTGTTTTCTGGGTCCATTTGCTTGAAAAACATTTTTCCAGCCCTTTACTCTGAGGTAGTATTTATCTTTTTTGCATAGATGTGTTTCTTGGATGAAGCAGAATGCTGGATCCTGTTTCCACAGCCATTTTGTTATTCTGTGTCTTTTTTTTTTTTTTGGAGATTTACTCCATTGATGTTGTTAGATAATAGTGACCAATGACTGTTAGTTCCTTTTACTGTGGAGTTTATGGTCTTACTGTGATTCATTGTTTGTTTTCTTTTAAAATTTTTTTGGGAAAATATCTGTATCCTATATTTTCTTTGGTGTAGTTGTTTTTGTTGGATTGGAGTTTTCCTTCTAGTATCTTCTGTAGCGGTGGGTTGCTGTGTAAATATTGCTTAAATTAATTTTGTCATGGAATATTTTGTTTTCTCCATCTGTGTTGATTGAAAGCTTTGCTGGGTATAGTAGTCTGGGTTGGCATCTGTGTTCCCTTAAAGATTGCATGACATCTGCCCAAGCTTTTCTGGCTTTTATAGTTTCTGATGAGAAGTCTTGTGTGATTCTGATTGGTCTACCTTCATATGTTGTTTGACCATTTCCCTTGCTGCCTTTAATATTTTTTATTTGTTTTGTAGGTTTAGTGTTTTGGCTATGATGTGATGTGAGGAATTTCTTTTCTGGTCTAGTCTATTTGGTGTCCTATAGGCCTTTGTATGCTTTGTTGTTGTTGTTGTTGTTGTTTTATTAATTACACTTTATTCATTTTGTATTCCCCCATAAGGCCCCCCCTCTTCCCGTCCTGATCACACCCTCTCCCATTTCTGCATGCATGCCCCTCCCCAAGTCCACTGATAGGAGAGGTCCTCCTCTCCTTCCTTCTGATCTTAGTCGATCAGTTCTCATCAGAAGTGGCTGCATTGTCAGGGTTCTAGGTTATCTCCACAAATAGTCCCTGGTTGGAGTATGAGTCTCTGGGAAGTTCCCTGTGTTCAAATTATCTTGTTCTGTTGCTCTCCTTGTGGAGTTCCTGTACTCTCCAGCTCTTACTATTTCCCACTTCTTACATAAAATTCCATTCACTCTGCCCATCAGTTGGCCATCAGGCTCAGCATCTGCTTTGACAGTCTATACTGCAGAGGCTTTCAGAGGCCCTCTGTGGCAGGTTCCAAGGTTGTTTCCTGTTTTCTTCTGGCTTTCAGAGGCCCTCTGTAGCAGGTTCCTAGGTTGTTTCTTGTTTCCTTTTTCTTCTGATGTCCATCCTCTTTGCCTTTCAGGATGGGGATTGAACATTTTAGTTAGGGTCCTCTCCTTTGCTTAGTTTGTTTAGATGTACAGATTTTAGTGGGTTTATCCTATGTTGTATGTTTATATGAGTGAGTATATACCATGTGTGTCTTTTTGCTTCTGGGACAACTCACTCAGGATGATCCTTTCCAGGTCCCACCATTTACCTGCAAATTTCATGATTTCCTTATTTTTCATTGCTGAGTAATACTCCATTGTATAGATGTACCACAGTTTCTGCATCCATTCTTCATTGAGGGGCATCTGGGCTGTTTCCAGCTTCTGGGTATTACAAATAAAGCTGCTACAAACATGGTTGAGCAAATGTCCTTTTTGTGTACTTGAGCCTCTTTTGGGTATATGCCTAGGAGTGGTATGGCTGGATCTTCAGGAAGCGCTATTCCTAGTTGTCTGAGAAAGCGCGAGATTGATTTCCAGAGTGGTTGTACCAGTTTACATTCCCACCAGCAGTGGAGGAGGGTTCCCCTTTCTCCACAACCTCTGAAGCATGTGTTGTCACTTGAGTTTTTTATCGTGGCCATTCTGATGGGTGTAAGGTGAAATCTCAGGGTTGTTTTGATTTGCATTTCCCTAATGGCTAATGAGGTTGAGCATTTCTTTAAGTGCTTCTCTGCCTTTTGATATTCCTCTACAGAGAATTCTGTCTTTAGCTCTGTTCCCCATTTTTTAAGTGGATTACTTGGTTTGCTGCATTTAAGCTTCTTTAGTTCTTTATATATACTGGATATGAGTCCTCTCTCAGATAAAGGGTTGGTGATGATTCTTTCCCAATCTGTAGGCAGTCACTTTGTTTTGATGACAGTGTCCTCTGCTTTACAGAAGCTTTTAAATTTCATGAGGTCACATTTATTGATTGTTGCTTTTAGAGCCTGTGCTGTTAGTGTTCTGTTCAGGAAGTTGTCTCCTGTACCAATGAGTTCTCGGGTATTCCCCACTTTTTTTTCTAGCCGCTTTAATGTGTCTGGTTTTATGTTGAGGTCTTTGATCCAATTAGACTTCAGTTTTGTGCAGGGTGATAAGTATGGATCTATTTTCATTTTTCTACATGTAGACATCCAGTTGGACCAACACCATTTTTTGAAGATGCTATCTTTTTTCCATTGTATGGTTTTTGCATCTTTGTCAAATATCAGATGTCCATAAGTGTGTGGGTTTTTTTCTGGGTCTTCTGTTCGGTTCCATTGATCCACCATTCTGTTTCTATGCCAGTACCATGCAGTTTTTATAACTGTTGCTCTATAGTACAACTTGAGATCAGCAATGGAGATACCTCCAGAAGATCCTTTATTGTAGAGGATTGTTTTAGCAATTATCGGTTGTTTGTTATTCCATACGAAGTTGAGAATTTTTCTTTCCAGGTCTGTAAAGAATTGTGTTGGCAATTTGATGGGAATTGCATTAAATCTGTAGATTGCTTTTGGTAAGATGGCCATTTTTACTATGTTAATCCTGCCAAGCCATGAGCATGGGAGATCTTTCCATCTTCTCATATCTTCCTCTAATTCTTTCTTCAGAGACTTGAAATTTTTTTCATATAAGTCTTTGACTTGCTTGGTTAGCGTTACACTAAGGTAATTTATGTCATTTGTGGCTATTGTGAATGGTGTTGTTTTCCTAATTTCTTTCTCAGCCCTTTTGTCTTTTGTATACAGGAGTGCTACTGATTTTTTTGAGTTAATTTTGTATCCGGCCACTTTGCTGAAGGTGTTTATCAGCTGTAGGAGTTCCCTGGTAGAGTTTTTGGGGTCACTCATGTATACTATTATATCATCTGCAAATAGTGATAATTTGACTTCTTCCTTTCCCATCTGTATCCCCTTGATTTCCAGAGAGACACCACCCAAATCAACAAAATCAGAAATGAAAAGGGGGACATAACTACAGACACTGAGGAAATCCAAACAATCATTAGGACTTACTTCAAAATCTATATGCCACTAAATTTGAAAATCTAAATGAAATGGACAATTTTCTTGATCGATTTGACTCACCAAAGCTGAATCAGGACCAGGTAAATCAATTAAATAGTCCTATATCCCCCGAAGAAATAGAAGCAGTCATTAAAAGTCTCCCATCCAAAAAAAGCCCAGGACCAGATGGCTTCAGCACAGAATTCTACCAGACCTTCAAAGAAGAGCTAACTCCAATTCTCTTCAAACTATTCCACAAAATAGAAACAGAAGGAATATTACTAAACTCATTCTATGAAGCCACAGTCACCTTGGTACCTAAACCCTCACAAAGAACTCAACAATAAAAGAGAATTTCAGGCCAATCTCCCTTATGAACATTGATGCAAAATACTTGCAAACTGAATCGAAGAATACATCAAAGATATTGTCTATTATGACCAAGTAGGCTTCATCCCAGGTATGCAGGGGTGGTTCAATATACGGAAATCCATCAATGTGATCCACCATATTAACAAACTGAACGAAGAAAACCACATGATAATCTCCCTAGATGCTGAAAAAGCATTTGACAAAATCCAACATCCATTCATGTTTAAAGTACTGGAGAGATCAGGGATACAAGGCACATATCTAAACATAGTAAAGGCGATATACAGCAAGCCTATAGCCAACATCAAACTGAATGAAGAGAAACTTAAAGCAATCCCACTGAAATCAGGGACAAGACAAGGCTGCCCACTCTCTCCATATCTCTTCAACATAGTGCTGGAAGTCCTTGCTAGAGCAATAAGACAGTTGAAAGAGGCCTCTTGTATGAATATGGACATCTCTTTCTTCAAGTTGTGAAAATTTTCTTCTATGATTTTCTTAAAAAATATTTTCCTGTTCTTGGAGCCTGGAATCTTCTTTTTCATCTATTCCTATTATTCTTATGTTTTGTCTTTTCATGGAGTCCTTGGTTTTTTGGATGTTTTGTGATTGGGACTTTTCTGATTTTACTTTTTCTTTGAGGGAAGTGTCAGTTTCAGCAAGTGTATCTTCAGCACCTGAGATTCTCTCTTCCATCTCTTATATTCTATTGGTGATGCTTACCTTTGTGGTACCTGATCTTTTCTCTAAGTTCTCCAGTTCCAGGGTTTTCTCTGTTTGTTTTCTTTATAGATTCTAATTCTGTTTTCATGCTTTGCACCATTTCCTTCATCTGTTTGAACATGGATTCTTATCTTTCTATAATGGCTCCTATTTTGTGTTTGTTTCCTCTATATATGCCACTAATTGTTCCTCTACCTGGGCCATTATAGTTTTCTGTATTTCTTTGAGAACTATGTTAATTTGTTCTTTTTGTTCCTTTAATAACTGCATAAGCATAGCTTTAAAGTCTTCCTTCTGAATTAAAATATGCATTGATTTTGGTGGTTGCTTGGGGGGCCATGATGTCCTGATTTTTGTTGGGTGAGTTCTTATGCAGACCTCTAGCCATTTGTTTATATATAACCTTCACTATTTGTTCCTGGAGTCTGAACTTCACACTGGCACCGTCTTTCTCTGGTGTCTGGAGAATTCCTCAGGAAGATGAGAGAAGTCCAGTGTGAGTTGTTGCTTCAGCTGTACCTGTGGGAGGAATAGCAGCTGGAGCAGAATCGTTATTTTGGGGAAGTAAGGGTATGTGTGTGTGTGTGTGTGTGTGTGTGTGTGTGTGTGTGCATGCGTGCGTGTGTGTGTGTGTGTGTGTGTGTGTCTTGAAGGAGAGAGTGCTAGAGAGTATATGTGCTTGGGATAAGGGGGTTGGGAACGAGCGCAAGAGGGGATATTGGACGCTAGCACTGTTGGCCTGCACACATTTCCTGAATATCCAGGGATCTATAGTCTGTTGCAGGCTCTGGAGGCTGGACTCTGAGGTCTGTGGATGATGCTGCGGGTGGAACACGTACACTGATACGGGCTCTGTGTGCCTGGCCCTGTGCTCTGTGATAGAAGCTGTGAGCACAGCAGGCTGGGTTCTGCTCTCTGAGTTGGAAATTGCTATGTGCTTCCTCTGCTGCCTCCCCCTCAGGCAAGGCTATAGTTCGGAAGTCTCGGGGGAAGTGCCGGGGATTTTATTGTTCTCAATCTCAAATCTCAAGAAGGGAGATCTGTGCTTGGAGCAGGCAGCACTGTGCTCTTTGTAAGTTGCTGTATGCACTGCAGGCTGCCTCCTCTGTCCAGGAGAAGTCCACGGAGATGTCCGCAGTTGACCTGTGCCTTATTGAACTCAGCTCAGGTTTTGTCCCCCTTCTCCCCAGACATCTTGGTGCCATTGTTTTGGGTTCCACTGCCCCTCCTCTCACCAATTAGGAGTTTCAGCTCTTCCCTTCCCTCAAATGCGGTGCGCGCATTTTGGATTCTCCCAATAACCAGATTCTTATTTAGGCTACAGAAGAACTGTGAACAGAAGCAAATTCTAAGTTTTGTCTAATTAAGATAAACTTTTATTGGGATTCTGTGAATCTCTCAGTCAGGCTGAGACATCTGACATGAAGAAGTGGAAACAACACAAGTGCACCTTTCTCACTGGGACCCTAAAGCAGCTCGGGCTTTCTACACTAGATGACTTTTGTTAACGAGGCAGGTGGGCATCCTGAAACAGAATACAGGGATTCCATCACAGGTACCTTATACTCATGTGTTCTGTGAACACCTGAGACTAAATTACTGTATCTTTCCTTAAAAACAACAACAACAACACACAGAGGATTCTAGAAAACCAAAAATAATTCAGGAGAGTATTACTATAGAAAAAATACATAAAATAAGTTTCCATAGAAAACTTGGAATGATTTTTTGACCCCAAACCACTGAATATCACCCATCTAGTGCCCATTCCTCTCCTTCTTTGTTTATATCAAATGCTGGCAGTGTTTTGAACAGTTACTTCCTCCAATAGTCTTTCTTAAAACACAAATTAATGAAATTTGGCTGAATGTGATTCTGCTACCCATTTTTCCTCATGGTAGGCATGAGAGCATCAGATGCAGAGCTTCACTCTTGGTCCATTGTAGAATAGGAGCGTGGTGAAGACATAGAGGCCAAGCAACTTTTCACCAAGAAGCATGGGCCCCTCTATTCTCCCAGATCTGCATGTAACTAGGTATACCCCTGAGATCTATGATTTTAGTCATCCTGTGTCTTCATACACTCAGACAAAATAAGGTTTAGAGATCATTTTGGTAGTTGTTCACCTTAATACATATTGCTATATCAAATGAAAAATCCACTTTGTGTGAATTTATTATGAGTAATCATGGCCAAAAATATTCTCAGTTGATACATAGCCAAAGCCACAAAGAAATCAAAGGCTATCCCCAATGCCTTAGAAACAAGATGTTTCCATTGCTTTGACAAAATTTAATTTTAGTCCTGAGGCCAAAGAAAATTTTCCGCCATAGGCTCACACAAAAGAGACACTTCTTGCTATGGTAAGAAATACTGAAATACTACTAGCAATATTTCTGCAAGTAGTACAAGGGCATTTTTGTGGAGCATTCTATTTTATCTCCATTCAAAATACCAAAGAAAAACTCAGCAAAAGTAATTCCTAAGGGCTTGAGTAAACAGAAGGACAAAATTTAGACAAAATAATGATGTTATGAATAAACAAAGATGAAGTAAATTTAAATATTGATTGACATATTAGCACAAGTGTCTTCAAATTTGACTAGACTTTTCTAGGCTTTGATGTAAATGCAAGTGACCAACTTATTCAAATTTATCCTGTGTGTTCCAAATAGAACATAGCAGCCTTGATTCTTTAATTTCATCCTTAAAATAGAAGTCAGTTGGAGGACCTCCCCTATCAGTGGACGTGGGGAGGAGCATGCATGCAGAAAGAGGAGGTAGGGTGGGATTGGGAGGGGAGAGGGGAGGGGCTTATGGGGGAATACAAAATGGATAAAGTGTAATTAATAATAATAATAATAATAATAATAATAATAAAAAGAGGAAAAAAAATAGAAGTCAGTTTCAAGTGTAGCATGTTAGAGTTGTGCTTTAGTATTGTTTTGCACACCCTGGTCTGCAAAGCATGTCAGGCTGTATGCGCACTTATTCAGACAACCTTTAACAAGTGTTCCAAAGACGGTTGCCTTTTTTAAGAACAGCCGTTACTCAGAAAAGTTTGGTCAGAGGTGCTTCACAAAGTCAGTGAGAGCAGCCATGAGTGCAGAAAGGCTGAGCCCTGCCATGCAGGGGCAGCAAAGGGAATATGGCCTTTGTGCTGACCTAGCCATGTTACATGCCCTAGATGTTGAACTGGTCATTAGGTCTCACTGAGAAAAAAAAACAGTAAGGTAGCTCTGGGCTGACATGGCTCAGGTACAATTTACACTAAATCCACACCTCCCTGAGTCTCTGACCAATATCTTCTTGTGTTTCAGCTGATGCCCAAGCACCACACTCCCACAGTGCATTGCTTTGAGTCTTTAAGCCAGCCACTTCAATTATTCTCTTCTTAACCTCATATTTTCACTGAATCATTACCCATGCACCCCTCTGCTACTCCTGTCTCAGAGGAATAATTACTTTTCTTTAAGTGAAATAATTTTTACTTGTTATCTCGATGCCTTTATCCTTATATCCTCTTCCTGGGGAACTGCCCCATCAATCATGTTTTCCCCTTCATCCACAATCCATCACTCTTCTCTGTGTCTTCCCTTTGGATTACAAACAAGTTTATCTATTCCCTATCCTAAAACAAAGCCCTCCTTTGATCCTGCCTTTGTATCAAGCTTCCATGTCACCTCTTCCTGTTAGTGGAAAACTGAAAATAATGGGCTGGGCTCAAAGACTTTGCTTTGTAACTTCCTCTGCTCTCCAGCTCACTTTACTTTGAAAATAGCCTTGCCAGGTTCCAGAGAAAGAGGATTCAGAGAGTCCTGATGAGACTTGATAAGCTAGGGTCAGATGGCAGAGGAGGAGGACTCCCGCTTTTAGCTTTCAGTGGACTCGGGGAAGAGGATGGGGGGAAGGAGGTGAGATCTGGAGAAGATGAGGGAGGGGCAACAATTGGGGAATAAAATAAATAAATTGTAAAAAAAATTAAAATAGCCTCCACTTTACACTCTTGTATATTTTTTCTTTTTTCTTTAATTATTTTTATTTTCATTAATTACAGTTTATTCACTTTGTATCCCCCCATACCTCCCTCCTCCCCTCCCAACCCTACTCTCCCTCTTCCCCACCTGTGTCCATGTCCCTCTCCCAGTCCACTGAAAAGGGAGGTCCTCCTCCTCTTCTCTCTGATCCTAGTCTATCAGGTCTTATCAGGAATGGCTGCACTGTCTTCTTCTGTGGCCTAGTAAGGCTGCTCCACACTCTGTTGTATATTTTTAAATAGTTGCTTCAAGAACACATTATCCCAGCCAATCACATCTTACATTGCCATCTTCCTCTCTATACCTTCTGATGTTGTTGATCCCTTTCTGCTTTTGAAATTTTCTTTGCCTTTAGCCAATGACAACACCCTGGTTTTGTGGTTCAGGCTGTAACTTGTTTAAGAGCTGTCCACTAAGAGGAAACTTTTTACATACAAATGTGCACATGTGTGTTTGCACACCTATAGTGTGTATGCACTAGCTGGCACTGTGCCGACTAGCTGAAGGTAATGGAACAACGGCCAGTAGGCAAAGGCTGAGTCAATGGAGTAAACAGGGCAAAGGGTATCATGATTTAGCTCCTCTTAAAACAAAAGCAAATTCAATACCCCAGTTCTATTCCCAGCCCCTGTTTCAGCACCCTCTGGTGATTTCATTAATCTTAACTTCTACATGAATTGCATCAATATGTATTTTTCACTTTTGGCCTGACTTCTTATTAAAATTCCGAACATAATATGCCTAATTTATATTATAATGATGATCCAGACAATCCTTCAAATGTTTTTTATTCAATTCTAAGCCCATTTCTTCACCCACAATACCCAGCACACAACACAATGCCTTGTTAAATAGTCTTATAATTTACATATGTCCAATGATATATATGAATATGTATGAAGAGTTAAGTTTGGAAAACTGTATCATCTTAACAAAAGTGATTTTTAAAGCACATTTATACATGAAAATTGAAGACAGTAGCTTGTAAGTTTTAAAGCTGTGTGAAGATTTTACCAATAAGTTATGCTGAGTGACAAGGACCTAAGGCATTTCTGGTACATTCTATTATTTCTCAAATACACATTTTCATACTCCTTAATAGCACAGTTTCTCTTACTGGTCAAAATCTATATTTTTAATATTTTTATGAAAAATATGGCTCCTACATCTTCAAAATGAATTCTCAACTGTCATGTATTGTGTAGTTTTGTAGGTATAGCTCAACCTAACACCTTTTTAACCTGCCAGGTGGCTGTTTGCTTCAGTTTCAAGTAATAATTTGAGAGGCATGAACCTCTTAGTGTATGTGTGAGAGATAGGAGTGTGTGCTTTGTGTGTGTGTGTGCACATGTGCGTGCCCTCGCAAATGCACTTGTGAATGAAAGAATGAATGGGAAAATTATCGAATATGGGAAATGTACTGTTCTGTTTATGCTACCTATTCCACACTCTGTTATTATATATAACCTTAAAAGAGGATCTGGTATGTTGTGTGAACAGAAATGAAAGTGGAAATTGACCTTTTAGCTACAATGAAGTCCTATTATCATCCAATGGTCACAGAACAGTAAGACAAGAATATAAACAATAAATAAGCACTTGTGATAAGTTCATGTCCTAGTATTTATCTATGAGCCTACAGAAATTTAAAGACCTGTGTGCAAGTATGTATATTTATAAAGATGGTAACAGTGGCACATTAGCATTTCCTAACCTATAGGCCTCTCCATTTTATGTGTGCATCAAAATAACAGTATTTTTGAGACACTGTTTCTCTGGGTAGCCTTGGCTGTTCTGGTTTGCTTTGTAGGCCATGCTGGCCTTGAGCTCACCGAGATCTGCCTGTCTCTGCCTCCCAGAATGCTGGGATTACAGGTGTGGGCCACCAAGCGCAGGTCAAAAACAGTATTTTTTAATGGCAATGTTTTCACTGCATTTATCTTCTTAAACAGTGGTATGAGAAGGGCCCTAGCATCATCCACATTCATTCAGAGTCACAGTTGAAAGTGAATTCAAAAGTTAAATGTAGAGACTCATAGCCAAACTTTTGGTAGAGTGCTGAAATCCTTATGGAAGAAGAGGGAGATAGAAAGAGCTGGGAGGGACAGGGACTCCACAAGAAGACAAACAGAGCCAGAATACCTGAGCCCAGAGGAGCCTGCAGAGACTCCAACCAAGAACCATCATGGAGAGGACCTAGACCCCCTGTTCAAAGGAAGCCCATGGCTGCTCAGTTTCCAAGTGGGTTCTCTAGTAAGGGGTACAGTCTCTGACATGAACTCAGTGGCTGGCTCTTTGATCACCTCTCCCTGAGGAGTGCAGCTTTGGCAGGCCATAGAGGAAGATGATGCAGCCAACCTTGATGAGATCTGATAAGCTAGGATCAGCTAGAAGGGGAGTAGGCCCTCCCCTATCAGAGGAATAGGGAAAGGGCACAGTGGGAAAAGAGGGAAGGTGGGTGGGACTGGGAGGAGACAAGGGAGGGGGCTGAAGCAGGAAACAAAATTAATAAATTGTAATAAATAAATTTGTAAATACAATTAATTTGTTTAAAGTTATATGTTGTGCTGTGTACCTACAATCCCAGCACTTTGAGACAGAGACAGATATTTCTGAATTTGATGTCACCCTACTCTAGATAGTGGGTTCTAGACCAGCCAGGACTACACAGTGAGGCCCTGACTCAATTAACAAACAAACAAATAGAATACATTCAAGTTAGTCTGAGCATTGGAGGCTACTAAATTCTATGCTGAGTTTGATACTGTTGAGTAGTCTTTTAAATCCTCTGACAAATATAATCAAAACCAGTATTACTAATATAAAGGAAGGCTAATACAAAAGCCAAATGTTAACTCAGTGACTGAGTTAGCTAAGCATAAAACTGATTTGTCATGCTTACCACAGCAAAAGAGAAAGAAAGGGAGCAATTAACATTATTTAGTGATTTTTTTATGTGCATGGCATTATCCAAAAGAATACATAAAATTAATTTGTTTTAATCTCTAGACTCATCAATATGGAAAACACTTATTCTTATTACACAAGTGGCACAGAGCAACTTCATGGTTAGTAATAAGAGCCAGATTTTAAATGGAGGCTGAAAAAAAAATGACTGAACATTTATCTTTTCTTTTGTGTTTAAAAGTATCTTCCTCAAATAAAGCCAAGCAACATTTTAATGGCAATATCATACATATTTAATCTATCTATTAACTTACCTTTAAATATCATCTTTTTCTAACCCTGCTTAAAACTTCAGCAATGATTTTGTCATGAATGCAGCCCACATCAGTGTATTTCTGATGTAGGTACAATGAGAACTGAGCCAATTTATCTTTCTTTAGGGAATTTGGAGACTAGTATTCTCCCAGGGTTTCACAGTTATGACGTAAAATTTGGACACATTTTCTTTTTTTATTATTGTTTATTATTATTATTAGTTACATTTTATTAACTCTGTATCCCAGCTGTATCCCGCTCCCTTATTCCCTCCCAATCCCACCCTCCCTCCCTCAGCTTCTCCCTGCCCCTTTCCAAGTCCACAAATTGGGGAGGACTGCCTCTCCTTTTGTCTGGCCCTGTTTTATCAGGTATCTTCAGGACTGGCTGCAAAGTCCTCCTCTGTGGCCTAGCAGGACTGCTCCTCCCTTGGGGGGTGGGGAGGTCAAAGATCCAGCCATTGAGTTCCTGTCAGAGATAGTCCCTGTTCCCTTTACTATGGGAAACCAATTGGTTATTGAGCTACCACGAGCTTCGTCTGAGCAAAGGTTCTAGGTTATATCCATACATGGTCCTTGGTTGGAGAAACAGTTTCAGAAAAAAAAACCCTATGCCCAGATATATTTGGTTCTTGTGGGGCTCCTATCCTTTCCATGTCATATTAACTCTCCTTCTGGTTTGGTTATGAGTCTTAGTATCTGTTTTGAAACGCTGTTTGGTAGAGTCTTTCAGACGCCTTCTGCGGTGGACTCCTGTCATACATCCAATGCACATCTCATTTGTCTTTCTAAGTGAGGATTGATTATCTTAACCCGTGTCTGCTTTTTTGTTTATCTTCTTTAAGTGTATAGACTTCATTATGTTTATCATATCTTGTAGGTCTATATAAGTAAGTATATACCATGTTTGTCTTCTCCTTCTGGAATACTTCACTCAAAATGATCTTTTCTAGATCCCACCATTTGCCTGCAAATTTCATGATTTCCTCCTTTTTGATTGCTGAGTAATATTCCATTGTGTAAAAATACCACAGTTTCTGTATCCATTCCTCCACTGATGGACATCTGGGTTGTTTCCAGGTTCTGGCTATTACAAATAAAGCTGCTGCAAACATGGCTGAGAAAATGTCCTTGTTGTGTACTTGAGCAAATTTTGGGTATATACCTAGCAGTGGTATAGCTGGGTCTTGAGGAAGCGTTATTTCTAATTGTCTGAGTAAGTGCCAGATTGACTTTCAAAGTGGTTGTACCAGTTTACATTCCCACCAGTAATGGAGGAGGGTTCCCCTTTCTCCATAACCTGTCTAGCATGTGTTGTCACTTGAGTTTTTCATCTTGGCCATTCTGATGGGTGTAAGGTGAAATCTCAGGGTCGTTTTGATTTGAATTTCCCTAATGGCTAATGACATTGAGCATTTCTTTAAGTGTTTCTCTGCCATTCGATATTCCTCTACAGAGAATTCTCTCTTTAGCTCTGTTCCCCATTTTTTTATTTGGATTACTTGGTTTGCTGCTTTTCAGCTTTTTTAGTTCTTTATATATACTGGATATTAGCCCTCTGTCAGATAAAGGGTTGGTGAAGATTCTTTCCCAATCTGTAGGCAGTCGTTTTGTTTTGATGACAGTGTCCTTTGCTTTACAGAAGCTTTTCAGCTTCATGAGGTCCCATTTATTTATCATTGCTCTTAGAGCTTGTGCTGTTGGTGTCCTGTTTAGGAAGTTGTTTCCTATGCCAATGAGTTCTAGGCTGTTCCCCACTTTTTTTTCTAACCGATTTAATGCATCTGGTTTTATGTTGAGGTCTTTGATCCACTTGGACTTCAGTTTTGTGCAGGTTGATAAATATGGATCTATTTTCATTTTTCTACATGTAGACATCCAGTTGGACCAGCATCATTTGTTGAAGATGCTATTTGGACACATTTTCAAAGTCACATTCTACTATGTAAATTTGGAAACTGCAAAGGGGAAGAAAATAAAAATATTTACTGTGATGAGCTAAAACAAAAGACAGCAAAAATAGGTAATGCAGTTTGAATATGTGCACCAAACCTCATGCAGTGCAAATTCTATACTCAGTGAAACAGTGTTGAGAGGGCATACCTTCAAAGGATGATTCCATAGGCATGGGAATGGCTTAGCTCAGGGTAATTGCTGATGAACCACCCTTTTCCTGTGAATGCACAGATGAACTCTAGCCATGTGATGCCATCTGCCGTGACATGACACAGGAAAAAGGTCCTCACCATGTACAAATCCTTGATCTATTACTTTCTATTTGTTACAAATGGTCCATTTTGTTACAGACACATGAAATAGACTGTTGCAGATAACCCATGTTTTCACAAGGGCTCCATCACAAAGCTCAGTATACTCTATATTATATACTCTGTCTAGTTCCTTTATTCATTGATGTCCATATTTCTTTTGGGATATCTATCTAGTATCATTTTCCATTTTCTCTATCAATTCCAATTGATTTTCTAATACTTTAAACCATAGCAATCCTAACTATCTTACAGAAAGACAATACTGTTTTTAAAAGACATGTATATATTCTATATTCACTGTCTCTTAAATATAGTTGGACAATACTTTTAAATTTTTGCTGAAATATTGTTCAACTATACCCACTACTGAAAATTCACTCCCTGAATGGAAGGATAAGAAAAAATAGCTTGATACAACCAAGACTGTAAAAAAGATGGTTATTCACAGTTTGGCTCCTATGAAGAAGGTTAGAGTCATAAGATAAACCTTCTGGAAGGTTAAAAAACACTGACAGCAACATAGGTTTGGCTGATTTTTTTTTTACATTTTCATTTGCAACTGCTAAGTCTAATTTTTCTTGGTTTGTGAATCATTCCAAACAGATGTGGTCTCTTACCATGCAGCAGCTCTGGAACAGGGCTATAAACCAGGCTTAGCTATGGAGACAGCAAAGAAAGTTGAAGATGAATAAACGGCTTTACCCACTATACATCTTTATTTCACATGTCTTTCTGAAAGGATTCATTATTGAGTAAGAGGAAAACAAAATCTACAAGCCATTCTAAACTAATTGGCCAACTATTCTGATCAAATATTGTCAGTGGGAGAAACAGTCAGAGAATGCAGATGCTGCCATTGAAATGAAGATGGACTGACATGCTACGCTGACTTGGGGGTGGCAGTTTGAACCAGAGCTGACACTGTGGATTAAGTGCACTCTGCATGTTAGTGAACTCCTTCATCATCAGGAGTTAAGTTTTTAGCATGTAATACTGGCTTTGCATTTAGTGTGAGTATTTATTCAATAATAGCTGATGAATGCTCAGTATTTGAGCTGGAAAGAAAATAGAAAAATTACTATGGCAATATGAGCTAGTGTTCAAAAAATTCATTGTATTTAAAATTTGGCTAAACTGCAACTGGCTCTCTTAAATATTTGAGAAAAAATCATTTGCTAGTTAACTGTATAGTTTCTGCTGATTTTTCTCAGGACACCTGTGATCATTTCTATAGCCAGCCATAAACACATAGATTCAATGTATTTTCATTAGGCGTTGGTAATGAGTTTTTAGGAAAAAAGATATTGGAAAAGTCTATAGAATCAGATGATATTTATTGCAGATCCAAATTTGGCCCTTACATTTTTGGGCCATGAACATGTAATAACTTAAGATTAATTTTATTCATATTATGATAATAAAATCTTCATTTTTACTATTAATACAGTTGGTCATGGTCTGAGAAGAGTGCCCATTGTTAGGAATGCTGAGATTCCATTGTACTGGGGCAAGGACTTTCCCAGGATTCATAGGGACTACATGGAGAGAAAAGCTTTCAAACATCAGAAGGTGCATCACCCTATTTTCAAGTTATTGAAGATGACTAAAGAAAACGCAGAGAAACAAATGGAGAATATAAAAGCAAAGGCCATATTCCTCTCATTTTGAAGGTGTCACTCATCGACAGGCTGGAATCAGATGGTAGGGGACTTCCCCTTTCTGAGGACTAGAGGAGAAGGAAAGGGGGGAAGAGAAAGGGAGTATGGGACCCAGAAGAGAAGAGGGAGGGGGCTAAAATAAGTATGTAAAGTGAATTAATTATTAAAAATAAAGTTAAATAATAAAAAGAAATAATAAAGGGTCCTAGATGCCTTGCAAGAGCAATGATGTCTCCAACATCTGGGCTAGAAATTGTAAGACAGAAGGTCCAACTGGTTGCTTGAAAAGTAAAGAAAGCATTGGAAGCAAAAGCTGGCTAGTGTCTCCAGCACAGTTTGCAACAGCCACTTCAAGCAAGACCTTTCCTACACATGTAACATTCATCCTTCTCTCTCCCTCACTGGGAGAATCTAGCCACAGAAACTGGGTGCTGTGCCAATGGTGGAGAGGTACAACTAGAAAAACAAAAGGGAATCATAGCTACATTTTCCACTGAAGTCTTCCGGAAAAGTCATGAGGCCTGTGAGAAGTTTCAGCTAGGAACAGTTATGAATTAATATTATGGAGTGAAAAGAGAACTTTCTGACTTCTTATCCAAAGCTTAATTACATCTTGACTTTCCTGTTGGTTTGGAAGGATCACTTCCTGGTTACTATGTGATCAAGGCCTTCTATCATTAGCCCATTTTATCTTTAAATATCCCCAAACATCTCCGTGTTAACTAGAATTCTCCCCACTTTGCAAACATGAAAAAAAATGAAGTTTGAAGTTTACTGTTTCCCCAAGGATGCATGTGTAGAGAGAGTGAGAGCCCCTGTAGCAATTAGCTCCACCTGATTCAAAGGCCACATTCTTAAACCAACCCATGTACTGTTGGTATAAAGAAATTATCCTTTATGCATAAGTCACTAAAAAGGCTTAAGAGGAAGTTGTTTCATGAAGCAACCTGCAGAACATCCTGGCTTTGTTACTAAAATTTGTTTCTCTTTATTTTTATATCAGTACATATAACTGTTAAGAAATACTTTTTAGTTATTGATAAACAGTATGGGCTCCTTTTAGCTAATACTTGTTTGAGAAAGATTCTTCTGCTTACTTTCCTCTTGACTTTTTTAGGCATTATTTCCAAAATAGAAAAAATATATTTATTCTTTGTATCAATTTACTTTTCCTTGTCTTCTTTCCTGATTTTTAATTAAGTGACTGGTATTTCTCAATATTGATGTCAATGTTTTTGTCACCTAATGACTTTAATTGGTAAACTGTCCTCCTAAAGATGCATATAACACTCAAAGGAAATTGCTATGAAGTTTTAAGGTTCCATTCAGATATAAAGATGCCCAATTGTGTTAGAGCTCATAAAAATTGATACATTAATTATATTTTGTCAAAATATTAAATTAAAACATGAGGGATGTACATGTTTTGTTTCTTGCAGCATTTGGGGTTGAACCCAGGGTTCAAAAGAAGAAACTAGAAGAACAAAAGTTGGATTGAAATGAGCAGTGTCTGGGGTTGAACCCAGGGTTCAAAAGAAGAAACTAGAAGAACAGAAGTTGAAATAAAATGAATCAAATTTTGAGGGTGGTAAAGTCATTCTATGAGCTGGATCCACAGCTCTGCATCTTAGAATAAGAAGAACATGAAGAAGAATATACTTTACCCTGTATCTATCCCACCTTCGTTTTACAAAATGGGAAGAAATTCAATGCAAGCACTAGCATCCCCTGCCATTCTTTTTCTTAAATTAATTTTTCATTTTTTTCATTCTTTAGTCATATAAGAAAAATAATATAAGGCATTCTTGCTGAAATCTTTTCTTCTTGCATGCAACCTGTGCCTCACTTTTTCTCCTCCTCTTGGTTAATTTCTCTTCTAAGAGATAAAAACACTGACTGCAGTGATATAGAGGGAGGAGAAGACATCAGAACCACACATACATCCTGGCTCAAATTTATCTTTATTTTAGTCCTCAATTTTATTTTCTTTGCAGGGCCTTGCAGGTGTTTGGCAAGCTCTCTACCACTAAGCTATATACCCTACCCTTTATTTATGTTTAATTAATTAATTAAATTGTTTCATTTTATTTTGCTTAGTAATATTACTTTATCCATGCTGGTAAACATTCATGGCATGTGTCTTGAGCTGTTGTTGCCCACTGGAATTACCCTGGGAGTCTATTAAACAACATAGGATTCAAATCTTCTATTCAGAGATTTACACTGTTCTTGGAGTACATGTCTATAAAATTTTGTAATGAGATCCTCTCAGCAAATAAACAAGTGAAGAGCCAGTCTTCCTGGATCAAAGTACAGCCAAAATTGAAAACATTAATCTAGTTTACGGAATGTTTTATTTTATTTTTCTGATAATAACTGTTCCATGTATGCATAATTCTTAAAAACACTAATTGTATGTATAACAAGCTACACTGTAATTTTAGGGCCCTGTCCTTCAGTAAATCACCACAGCACTGGGTCAGTCCAGGTGATGGTGTGGGACAGCAGGAAAAGCAGATCACAGAAATTTTAACATCATACCTGTAGGTTGTTAGCACTCCACCAGCACGCATGGTAGTCAGCCAAGTTCTCCAGACCTATATCTCACTGAAGAATTCCTGGAACCAACTGAATATTTTTGCAGTATTTTTAATAAAAAGTCCTCAGGTGCTCAGCATATAGTTTAGTAGGCTTGGGGAATATTTCATTTACATCAAATGCCCATCACATTTAGCACTAATGAATTTACCTTATGGTACATTCAATTATTGGTTTATTTACTATATACTGTGGAGTACCTCTAGGACATTGAGAACTGTGTTGTAGTTGGACATCGAGAGAACCACATGATCTAGCAAAGTCAAGAGATTCTGTGTTTCTCATATTTCCACTACTTATAAGAGAATAACCAGGGTGGATTAAGTTAAAAATGGAAAAGGAATATTTTGTTTCACAACTTCAGAGATTCAGTTCATGGTTTATTGAGCCTCTGCTTTGGGGCCTGTGGTGAAGTAGTATATGACAGGGAGCAAGCTGTTCACATCTTCATAGCTGAAAAGCAAAAATATCAGCAAAATAAGGGTTAGAAATCTCCAAATCCCTTTCAAGGTCATACCCTCAATACCCTAACTTCTTTCCACTAGGCCCCAATTCCTAAGGTTCCCAAAATCTCCCAATAGTGTCACAGGCTGGAAATGAACTGTTTCATGCATAGGGTTTTATGGACACTTATCCAAACCACAGCATATAGGAAAATGATTTTCTGTCATTAAGAATATCTATCAGGCAATAAACAAGATATTCCAAAGGAAAGATTGAAGATTAGAAGCAAAGAATTTTAGATAAGATTATCAAGGCATGTAATGTCTCCTTCCAGAAGGAGACATTTACACTGAGATTTTATACATATATAAGGGAAAGCTTTAAATATTCACTGCGCAATGGTGGGCTAAAGGGAGATTATCTTTGGAGAGCATATGCAATAACACAGCAGTATCCAAGGGTTTGGTGTGTTTCCAGTGCATAGAATAGTCCTAAGATCACAACTGATCCATGGAGTGAGAATATGGCAGGAGATGACTGAGGCTGCGAGGCAGGAAAGGCTGGATATGTGTGAGCCAAGAGGAGGAGTTTAGATCTTATTTAAAGTGTGTTGTGAGTCTGTGAATGTACTTGTGAAGGTTAATTTTCTGGGTCAATTTGACTAGGTCACAAAGCTCCTTCATAGTTAAATAAACTAGCATTTGGAGTGTTTCTCTGAAAGTAGTTTTAGATGAGACCAAAATTTCAGTCAGATAACCAAGCAAAGAAGATTGCCTCCTTAGCACAGGGGAGCCTCATTAATCAGGTGATGCCCCAAACAGATCAAAAGAACAGAGTCTTCTTTCCCTTATGACTTTTTGAGTTGCACAGAGACACAGCTCTTCACAGTTGTCAAGCCTGTTGGCTTTCAGACAGGAACTATGTCACTGACCTGGTTCCATAATATTGAGAACTAATTCCTTATAGTCATGCTTTACAGCACCCCAGGCCCTATATTCACACATTTGCTGTGTATGTATGCATGTGTGCATGTGTGTGCGTGTGTCTGTCTATGAAATTGATTGAAAAAGCAAATAAAATGGAATAAAAGATTTTTAATTAAATTTTTGGCTGGTATATAAAAATAAGTTTCATTATGACATTTTCCACACATATATATTATATTTTGTTCTAATGAATGGAGGTGCAGAGAGCCAGCACACAGTTCTGCTTTTGACAACAGCATGTCTCAAAGAAAAATGGCTCCTTCAGCTAAGGTCCTTGAGTAAGGCAGACATTTCGACTAGAGCATAGCCAACATGTAATTTGTGCAAACAGTGCTCTTACAAATAAGTTAGAGACGGTGTTACATCACATATGTTGGAATGTGCTGACAGATACAGAACAACTAGAAAGCTGGTGTGTTTCTCCAGGTAAGAGTACAATAAATATAAAGACAAAAAAAAGAGGCTAAACACTGTCTGCAATAGTTCTCAGTTGTTTTGTTAAATACTTATCTGTGTATTTCTGTGATTATATTTGTCATTGTGATAATATCAATCAACAGTTGGTTTTAAGTAAAGCAGATTACTGGCCATGCTAAAGGTGTGCTTCATGGACTCAGTTGACGGTCTACAAAGTTGAAATATGAGGCTCCACAAACAAGAAGGAATGCCACCTCATCTTGAATTTCCAGCTCTGTGGTCTGACCTATGGGCTTCAGATATGCCACACCTACAAGCACTTATTTCTTGAAAAAGTGTTTCCTCTGTTCTCCCATACCTAGGGTGAGCCAGTGATATACAGTTGTTCTTAGGAAAGCTCTGACTATCCTGATACAGGATAGAAGTGCTTTCTGGGGTTTGGATATGGGGCTGGGGGCAGTGTTATGGCTCTTAGGTTATGGTCCTGTGCATATCAATGGATGGGCACATAACATATGACACATGCCCATAAACTGTGCTTTCACTGGCTGAAACAAAACAGAATTCCTAGTTCTAAAGATTTGTCCTAAGAACTTCTGTTGGTTGAACTCTTAAGCACTAGCTAAGAAAAGTTCTTCTGTGCACTATTACAGAATTTCACTAATAAAAATTTAAAAAGGTAAGTGTTATCAATCTTTCCCTGAAAAAATAAAGTACTCTTCTGACCCCACTGATTTTCCACATTATTTATCAATGTGCACCAAGAGCAGCTCACTGACATTTCTATCACCATAAAGTACTGCTTTGAAAATGGTAAAGGTGAGAGAAATCTCAACAACAACAAAAAGGTGCTGTGTCTCAGAAACTTCCTGTGAATTACAGGTGGCTCTTCTGGGGACTTGCACCATCAGCCTATATTACAAACATGTGTGACAGACAGAGGCCATAAGCCCTTGTGCAACTCAGGGACACAGTGCCATTGATTTGCCATGGAGCTCTAGGAGTCCCTGCCAGAAAAAAAAAAATGGACTTACGAATTACATGCTTCTCCTTCACCCCTGCTCTTGATTGACATTTCTGCTCTGCTAAAGATGGTAGGTAACATGCATCACCATCTCTCACAGGCAAAGCAACTAACATAATGTTTATTTATTTATTTATTGAGAAGCTTGCAGCACACCTAGTCGCACATTCCACAGTGACGGGCTATGTTCTCTAAGAAATGGTTTGTTGGGTGGTTTTATTGCATGAAAACACCATTTTGTGAACTTACATAAACCTAGAAGGCTTGGGTCAATCACTCAAAGAAGTTATCACCAGATGTGGAATGCCAGTAACACCGCAGATGCTTGCATCATAAATTTTGTGAGTAGAAGTGGTCCCCAAAATAAAAATGTTTATTCAACTAAATATATAAAATAGAAGCATAGAAATGTCTGGTCATTGTCAAATATTGTATACTGTACATGATCTTACCTGTTATAATTGCTCTATACTGACAATATAGTAGGTTCACTCACACCATTATCAGTAAAACATGGCAAAAGCCTATTATACTGAGACATCACAATGACAACCATGTCCCTTAGTGATAGGAAATTTTTAGCTCAATCCCTCTGCCTTCACACACTCCCCAAATATACACACTGATGAACTGAGAACACCTCTCTCCTCACATTCAAGGTCACCAGGCTATACACATGGAGAAGGAGACCTGGATTGCTTTGTCCTTCAGTGGAAGCCTCCCCAGGTCCCCTTACCTCATCTTGCCCCATCTGTGAATAGCTGTATGCTTTCCTTCACACATCCTTCACTGAAAATTATATCCCTTTCAGTGTAGAAAATTATTTTAAAGCTATTTCTAGGCTAACATGGGAATTAAGTCTAGCCCAGTCATCAGGAGTGGCCTCAGTTTTTGTTTCCATTAGATTGTGGTTCTTGTTCTACCAGAGGGAGGTCTAAGAGCTGTAAATCTTTTCTCTCTCACACCTATTTGTCTTGAGTAGTCTTGAATTTTAAACTTGGTGTCTCAGCCATCATAAATTGGACTCCATATCTCATAACTAGCAGGGACTGATCCACAGATATCAATTATTCCTGAGCAAACCTGGTATCTTTTAAAAACATGAAAAACAAAGAAGAGTAGGTATTATATAAAAGAAGGGGGAATGAACAAATTCATTTGCATGGGGCACTTGTTTAATTTCTTCTTGTGATAAAAAACACACTGATTAAAGCAAGTTATGGGAGTAAGGATTTATATGACTTGAAGCCAGAGCTTGAAGCAGCTAGTCAGAGTGAAAAAGAGGAAGAGAATACATGTATGCATACTTCACAGTGATTCGTCATTTTTCTACTTGTGTACAGTTCAGGACTCACAGCCAGGGAACAGTGCCACCCACAGTGGACCTCAATTAACATCACTGAGATGACCCTCCACAGACATCCCTAGACCAGTCTCATCTGTAGAGTCCCTCTTTGTGACTCTTTCCAGGTGATTCTAGACTACATCAAGTTGAAAATGAAAAGCAACCATCACACTACAATAGAGAGTCTTCAAGTGAGTTCATGGGCTCTGGCAATGCAAGACACAGAGAGGATCTACTGATAAAATCTCTTTCCTTTGCTATAATCTTTATGGATTAAAAGTGATATTGCTAAAGAAATGACACAAAAGAGTAAACTTTAACAAATCTTTGCCATGCACGATTTTAGTGACATAATGCCTGTGCTTTTACGAAGAAAGGCTATTTTAATCTTCCGAAGCTGTGAACACCTGGGATATTTGGAATTTCTCCATTGGAATTTTATCCAAACCCAATTTACCAATCATGCATGTATATCTGTTTCATTGCATATATTCACAAGTTTTTTTTCCTAACCCAACTTACTTAATCTGCTTTTTGAGGTGTTAGACTTTAAATAACTTGAAGGTATTTCCAAAACTAAAATTCAGTATTAAAGGATAAGTGTTGGATATTATAATAGAATTTTTTAAGTGTATATTAAATTCAGAAGACAACTCCAAAGATATTCTGAGAAAAGTTAGAAAAACTGAGATAAGCTTGAGACTAGTAGCTTCCAAGGAGTTTGTCTTAGGGCAGTTCAAACTGATTTCAATGAAAATGAAGGGCATGGCTCTTATTTTACCATTTTCTTAGGACAGACAGAGCATAGAAAAAAAAATATTCTTCTTTCTCAGAAAGAGGAACCTGGACATGAACCAGCTGTTTTGAGACCTATAGAATGTCTTTTTTTAAAATTCTTTATTAATTACACTTTATTCAATTTGTATTCCCCCCCATGTGATTCTCTCCCTCATCCTGTCCCAATCCCTCCCTTCCTCCACCCTCTGCATGCATGCCCCTCCCCAAGTCCACTGCTAGGGGAGGTCTTCTTTTCCTTCCTTCTGATCCTAGTCAATTAGGTCTCATCAAGAGTGACTGTATTGTCTTCTTCTGTAGCCTGGTAATGCTGCTTCCCCCTCACGGGGGAGGTAACTAAAGAGCAGGCCAATCAGTTCATGTCAGACAGTCCCTGCTCCTATTAAAATGGAACCCACTTGGATACTGAACAGCAATGGGCTACATCTGTGCAGGGGTCTTAGGTTATCTCCATAGTTCTTGGTTTGAGTATCAGTCTCAGGAAAAACCCCTGTGCTCAGATTTTTTGGTTCTGTTGCTCTCCTTGTGGAGTTCCTGTCCTCTCCAGATTTTGCTGTTTCCCACTTCTTTCCTAAGATTCCCTGTAGTCTGCCCAAAGGTTGCTCATAAGCATCTTCATTGATAGTCTGCAGGGCAGAGCTTTTCAGAGGTCCTCTGTGTCAGGCTCCTGACTTGTTCTCTCTTTTCTCCTTCTTCTGATGTTCATCCTCTTTGCCTTTCTGGATAGGAATTGAGCATTTTAGCAAGAGTCCTCCCTCTTGATTAGTTTCTTAAGGTGTACAGATTTTAGTAGGTTAATCCTATATTATATGTCTATATGAGTGAGTATATACAGTGTGTGTCTTTCTGCTTCTGGGATAGCTCACTCAGGATGATCTTTTCCAGATTCCACCATTTACCTGCAAATTTCATGATTTCCTTGTTTTTTATTGCTGAGTAATATTCCATTCTGTAAATATACCACAATTTGTGCATTCATTCCTCCACTGAGGAGCATCTGGACTGTTTCCAGCTTCTGGCTATTACAAATAAGGCTGCTAGCTCAGGATCTGGGATTGTGGTCATTCAACACGTCCTGAGACTCTCCTGGGTCCAGCGCAATATGGTCTAGCACCAAGTCCTAACACCAGCGGCCCCCCGACCCCTGACAGAGAAACCCTGGCTCAGGATCAGGACTGAAAAGTCCCAACCACTTCTGGCACCCCCCCTGAGAGTACCGCCATAAGCTTGCCCTAGTGGAGGGGAAGGTCAGAGGAGAAGGACAGAAAGGAAGCCTGCCACAAGACACAGAACCCCCTCTCCAGCTCATCCAGCAGCGCCTGGCAGAGAAACCCAAGCTCTGGATCTGAGGACACTCAACCATACCGGGTACTCTCTCGGAATCAGTAAACATAGGTGCTACCACCAGGCTGCTTCTGTCAGAGAGCTCTGGGCCCAGGATCTGGGATTGAGAAGACACAACCTAACTCTTTCCCGCACTACACCGGGACCACTCAACATAACCCTTCCTGGCAGAGGGAAAGGACAGAGAGGCAGCACACAGGAAAGGTGGACACCGAATCTGGTGGCCACAGTGCCACAGAGCTGACTGTTAGCCTACCTGCGCAATTTCCGCAGCAGGACCAAATCAGAGAGTAGAGAGCAAGGGGAACCCCTGTGCATTCCAACTGGTCCTGCAAGAGAGTGAGTGAGCCTTCTAGGGAGAGTTTGCCCCAGACCCAGACCCTCTCCACAGAAATAACCAGACGAGTTTCCTGCCACCCACACTCCTAGTGTGGGCATCATAGGGATTCTTGGGATAGTGACATCAACATTGAAGCCTCTACCTTGTGGGTCCACCAGTGTAATCCAGGCAAACAATCCCTGAATCTCAGACAAAACTGCATAATAGTGGCCTGCAGGCCACTGCAATAGTCAGAGAATCCGTGCATGCACACGGTGCCCTTAAAAAAGTACATGCAAATAGCGCCAGCGTCACATTCCTTACTTAGGCAAAACTGAAACCACAAGGCACACTCCCAAACCAGTGAACCTCTCTCATCTTCCTGAAAAAACACTCCAGAAAACAGAGCCCGAACTACAAACTCGAGAAACAAACAGTGAGGGTTATAAAGAACCAGATGGCTAAAGGCAGATGTAAGAACACACCCAACAAAAATCAAGACATAATGACCTCACCAGCAACCCCACAAAACAATGGACACTTCAATTCACTAGATATACAAGAAAACGACCTCAAAACTATGTTTCTCCAGCTATTAGAGGCCCATAAAGATGAAATGAACAAAGCCCTCAGAGAAATAGCCAAAGAAATCGAGACAAACAAAGAGGAAACAAATAGAGCTCTCAGAGATATGACCATGAAAATTGAGGCAAACAAAAAATGAACAAAGCTCTCAAAGAAATGTCCACACAAATGAGGGCAAAAAAAGAAGAAATAAACAAAGCTCTCATAGAAATACAGGCAATTATACCCAAAGAAGTAGAGCCACAATTAGTGATACATAGAGAGGAAATGGACAAAAAAATAGAAGCTATCATTGAAAAGCAGGAGTCCACATTCAAACAGATGAAGGAAATGGTGCAAGACATAAAAACAGAATTAGAATCGATAAAGAAAACACAAATAGAGAAAAACCAGGAGCTGGAGAACATAGAGAAAAAGGATCAGGAACTACAAAGGTAAGCATCACCAACAGAATACAAGAGATGGAAGAGAGAATCTCAGGAGCCGAAGATACACTTGCGGAAATTGACACGTCTCTCAAAGAAAAAATAAAATCAGAAAAGTTCCAAACACAAAACATCCAAGAAATCAAGGACACCATAAAAAGACAAAATCTAAGAATAATAGGAGTAGAAGAAAAAGAAGACATCAGTCTCAAAGGTCCAGAAAATATTTTCAAGAAAATTATAGAAAACTTTCCCAACTTAAAGAAGGAGATGGCCATAAACATACAAGAGGCCTACAGAACACCAAGTAGACTAGACCAGAAAAGAAATTCTTCATGTCACATCATAGTCAAAACACTGAACCTACAAAACAAAGAAAAAATTCTAAAAGCAGCAAGGGAAAATGGCCAAGTAACATATGAAGGTAGACCTATCAGAATTACACCAGATTTCTCAACAGAAACAATGAAAGCCAGAAGGGCCTGGACAGAAATCATACAGTCCTAAAAGGACCACAGATTCCAACCCAGACTACTATACCCAGCAAAACTTTCAATCAACATAGACGGAGAATTCAAAATATTCCAAGACAAAACCAAATTTAAACAATATCTACATAGTAACCCAGGTCTACAAAAGTTACTAGAAGGGAAACCCCAAACCAAAGAAAACAACTACATCTAAGGAAACAGAGGAAATAGATAACTACACAACAAAAAAACCAAAAGAATACAAGCAATGAAACTCAGTGACACCACCAGCCCCACATCTAAAGTAAGTAACAATTATTGATCACTAGTATCTATCAACATTAACGAACTCAACTCCCCAATAAAAAGACACAGACTAACAGAATGGTTGTGGAAACAGGATCCAACATTCTGTTGCATCCAAGAAACTCACCTATGCAACAAAGATAAACACTACCTCAGAGTAAAGGGCTGGAAAAATGTCTTTCAAGCAAATGGTTCCTGAAAACAAGCTGGAGTAGCCATCCTAATATCTAATAAAATAGACGTTCAACCCAAGTTAATCAAAAATGATAAGGACGACCACTATATTTTCATCAAAGGAAAAATCCACCAAGAGGATATCACAATTTTGAATATCTATGCCCCAAATACAAGAGCACCTACATTTGTAAATGAAACAATATTAAAGCTTATATAACACATTGATCCTAATACCTTAATAGTGGGAGACTTCAACACTCAACTCTCACCAAGGGACAGAACAACTAGACAGAAAACAAATAGGGAAATAAAAACACTTACAGAGTCCCTAAATCAAATGGACCAAATAGATGTCTACAGATCTTTTCATCCAAACTCAAAAGAGTATACCTTCTTTTCAGCACCGCATGGAACCTTCTCCAAAATAGACCATATAGTTGGTCATAAAGCAAGTCTCAACAGATACAAAAAGATTAAAATAATCCCTTGTATTCTATCTGACCACCATGGACTTAAGCTGGACCTCAACAACAACAGAACTAACAAAGAGCCGACACGCACATGGAAACTGAACAACTTGTTACTCAATGACAGCTGGGTTAAGGAAGAAATAAAGAAAGAAATTAAAGACTTCCTAGAATTCAATGAAAATGAAGGCACACCATACCCAAATTTATGGGATACACTGAAAGCAGTGCTCAGAGGAAAATTTATAGCACTAAGTGCCTGCAAGAAGAAATTCGTAACATCACATACAAACAACTTAATGGCCCAACTGAAAACCCTAGAAAAAAAAAGAAGCAGATACACCCAAGAGGAGCAGACGGCTGGAAATAATCAAACTCAGGGCTGAAATCAATCAGTTAGAAACAAATAAAACTATTCAAAGAATCAATGAAACAAAAAGCTGTTTTTTGAGAAAATCAACAAGATAGACAAACCCTTAGCCAAAATAACTAAAAAGCAGAGAGAATCTATCCAAATCAGTAAAATCAGAAATGAAAAGGGTGACATAACTACAGACACAGAGGAAATGCAAACAATCATTAGGTCATACTACAAAAGCCTATATGCCACAAAATTTAAAAACCTAAATGAAATGGACAATTTTCTTGATAGATTCCATCTACCAACATTAAGTCAACATCAGGTAGAAAGACTGAATAGCCCTATATCCCCAAAGGAAATTGAAGCAGTCATTAACAGTCTCCCCTCAAAAAAAAAAAGCCCTGGACCAGATGGTTTCAGCACAGAATTCAACCAGGCCTTCAAAGAAGTGCTAACACCAATTCTCCTCAAACTATTCCACAATATAGAAACAGAAGGTACAGTACCAAACTCATTCTATTAAGCGACAGTCACCCTGATACGTAAACCACACAAAGACCCAACAAAAAAAAGAGAACTTCAGACCTATCTCTCTTATGAACATTGACCCAAAAATACTCAATAAAATACTTGCAAACCGAATCCAAGAACACATCAAAGCTATCATCCACCATGACCAAGTAGGCTTCATCCCAGGCATGCAAGGGTGGTTCGGTATACAGAAATCCATCAATGTAATCCACCACATAAACAAACTGAAGGAGAAAAAACACATGATCATCTCCTTAGATGCTGAAAAAGCATTTGACAAAGTCCAACACCCATTCATGTTTAAAGTCTTGGAGAGATCAGGGATACAAGGCACATATCTAAACATAATAAAGGCAATATACAGCAAGCCTATAGCCAACATCAAGCTCAATGGAGAGAAACTTAAATCAATCCCACTGAAATCAGGGACAAGACAAGGCTGCCCACTCTCTCGATACCTCTTCAACATAGTACTTGAAATCCTAGCCAGAGCAATAAGACAACTAAAGGAGATCAAGGGGATACAAATCAGAAACGAAGAGGTCAAAGTGTCACTATTCGCAGATGATATGATAGTATATATGAGTGACCCCAAAAATTCAACCAGAGAACTATTCCAACTGATAAACACCTTCAGCAAAGTGGAAGGATACAAAATCGACTCAAAAAATCAGAAGCCTTCCTGTATACCAAAGACAAAAGAGCCGAGGAAAAAATTAGGGAAACAACACCCTTCACAATAGCCACTAATAACATAAAGTACCTTGGGGTGAAACTAACCAAGCAAGTAAAAGACCTGTTTGAGAAAACTTCAAGTCTCTGAAGAAAGAAATTGAAGAAGATCTCAGAAGATGGAAAGATCTCCCGTGCTCATGGATTGGTAGGATTAACATTGTGAAAATTGCCATCCTGCCAAAAGCAATCTACAGATTCAATGCAATCCCCATCAAAATACCAACTCAATTCTTTACAGACCTTGAAAAAAAGATTCTCAGCTTCATATGGAGAAACAAACAAACAAACAAAAAAAAAAAACCCAGAATCTCCAAAACAATCCTGTACAACAACAGATCTGCTGGAGGTATCTCCATCCCCGATCTCAAGCTGTACTACAGAGCAATAGTAATAAAAGCTGCATGGTATTGGCATAAAAACAGAAAGGAAGATCAATGGAACCAAATAGAAGACATAGAGATAAACCCACACACCTATGAATACTCGATTTTTGACAAAGAAGCCAAAACCATTCAATGGAAAAAGACAGCATCTTCAACAAATGTTCCTGGTCCAACTGGATGTCTACATGCAGAAAAATGAAAATAGATCCATACTTATCACCCTGCACAAAACTGAAGTCCAAATGGATCAAAGACCTCAAAATAAAACCAGATACTCTAAATCTGTTAGAAGAAAAATTGGGGAACAGCCTAGAACTCATTGGCACAAGAGACAACTTCCTGAACAGAACACCAACAGCACAGGCTCTAAGAGCAACAATCAATAAATGGGACCTCATGAAACTGAAAAGCTTCTGTAAAGCAAAGGACACAGTCATCAAAACAAAATGACTGCCTACAGATTGGGAAAGAATCTTCACTAACCCTTTATCTGACAGAGGGCTAATATCCAGTATATACAAAGAACTAAAGAAGCTGAAAAGCAGCAAACCAAGGAATCCAATTAAAAAAATGGGGAACAGAGCTAAACAGAGAATTCTTGACAGAGGAATATCGAATGGCAGAGAAACACTTAAAGAAATAAATGCTCAACCTCATTAGCCATCAGAGAAATGCAAATCAAAACGACCCTGAGATTTCACCTTACACCCATCAGAATGGCCAAGATGGAGAAAGGGGAACCCTCCTCCATTGCTGGTGGAAATGTAAACTGGTACAACCACTCTGGAAATCTATCTGGCGCTTTCTAAGACAATTAGGAGTAGTGCTTCCTCAAGAGCCTGCTATACCACTGCTAGGTATATACCCAGAGTTTGCTTAAATACACAAAAGAGATATTTGCTCAACCATGTTTAGAGCACCTTTATTTGTAATAGCCAGAACCTGGAAACAACCCAGATGTCCATCAACGGAGGAATGGGTACAGAAATTGTGGTGTTTTTACACAATGGAATATTACTCAGCAATCAAAAAGGAGGAAATCATGAAATGTGCAGGCAAATTGTGGGACCTAGAAAAGATCATTCTGAGTGAAATATCCCAGAAGGAGAAAGACAAACACGGAATGGACTCATTTATATAGACCTATAAGATATGATAAACATAATGAAATCTATACACCTAAAAAAGATAATCAAGAGAGCAGACACGGGGTAAGATGATCAATCCTCGTTGAGAAAGACAGATGGGTTGTGCATTGAACTTATGACAGGAGTCTACTGAAGGCATCTGAAAGACTCTAACGAGCAGTGTTTTCAAAGCAGATACAAAGACTCATGACCAAACCTTCGGCAGAGTACAGGGAATCATACGAAAGAAGGGGAGTTAGTATGATGGGGAAGAATAGGAGCTCCACAAGGACCAAATATATTTGGGCACAGGGTCTTTTCTGAGACTGACATTCAACCAAGGACCATGTATGGATATAACCTAGAACCTCTGCTCAGATGTAGCCCGTGGTAGCTCAGTAACCAATTGGTTTCCCATAGTGAGGGGAACAAGGACTATTTCTAACAGGAAATCAATGACTGGCTCTTTGGCCTCCCCACCCCCCAAGGGAGGAGCAGTCCTTTTAGGCCACAGAGGAGGACTTTGCAGCCAGTCCTGAAGATACCTGATAAAACAGGATCAGGTAAATGGGGAGGAGGACCCCCCCTTCAGCAGACTTGGAAAGGGGCAGGGTGGAGATGAGGGAGGTAGGGTAGGAGTGGGAGGGAATGAGGGAGCGGGATACAGCTGGGATACAGAATTAATAAAATGTAACTGATAAGAAAAAATTAAAATTAAAAATAAAATAAAATAATAATAAAACATGGTTACATAATAAAAAATACAAATAACATTGCTAAAAACATGGTTGAGCAAATATCCTTATTGTGTACTTAAGACTCTTGGGTATATGCCTAGGAGTGGTATAGCTGGATCGTGAGGAAGCGCTATCTTAGTTGTCTGAGAAAGCGCCATATTGCTTTCCAGAGTGGTTATACAAGTTTACATTCCCACCAGAAGTGAAGGAGGGTTCCTCTTTCCCCACAACCTCTCCAGCATGTGTTGTCACTTGAGTTTTTCATCTTGGCCATTCTGATGGGTGTAAGGTGAAATCTTAGGTTCGTTTTGACTTGCTTTTCCCTGATGGCTAATGAGGTTGAGCATTTCTATAAGTGTTTCTCTGCCATTCCATATTCCTCTATTGAGAATTCTCTGTTTAGCTCTGTACTCCATTTTTTAAGTGGATTACTTGGTTTGCGCTTTTCAGCTTCTTCAGCTCTTTATATATACTGGATATTAGTCCTCTGTCAAATATAGGGTTGGTGAAGATCCTTTCACAATCTGTAGGCAGTCATTTGTTCTGATGACAGTGTCCTTTGCTTTACAGAAGCTTTTCAGTTTCATGAGGTCCCATTTATTTATTGTTTCTATTAAAGCCTGTGCTGTTGGTATTCTGTTCAGGAAGTTGTCTCCTGTGCCAATGAATTCAAGGCTCTTCCCCACTTTTTCTTCTAAGCAGTTTAGTGTGTCTAGTTTTATGTTGAGTTCTTTGATCCACTTGGATTTTACTTTTGTGCAGGGTGATAAGTATGGATCTATTTTCATTTTTCTACATGTAGACATCCATTTAGATCAGCACAATTTGTTGAAGATACTGTCTTTTTTCCATTGTATGGTTTTGGAATCTATGTCAAAAATATGGTGTCCATAAATGTGTGGATTTATGTCAGGGTCATTTATTCGATTCTATAGATCCACCAGTTTGTTTCTATGCCAATACCATGCAGTTTTTACTATTGTTACTCTATAGTACAGCTTGAGATCAGGGATGGAGATACCTCCTGAAGATCTTTTACTGTAGAGAATTGTTTTAGGAATTCTGGGTTTCTTGTTGTTCCATATGAAGGTGAGAATTTTTCTTTCAAGGCCTGTAAATAATTGTGTTGGTAATTTTATTGGAATTGCATTGAATCTGTAGAATGCTTTTGTTAAGATGGCCATTTTTACTATGTTAATCCTGCCAAGCCATGAGCATGGGAGATCTTTCCATCTTCTGATATCTTCTTCCAATTCTTTCTTCAGAGACTGGAAAATTTTTTCATACAAGTCTTTGACTTGCTTGGTTAGGTTCATACCAAGGTACTTAATGTCATTTGTGGCTATTATGAAGGGTGTTCTTTCCCTAATTTCTTTCTCAGCCCTTTTATCCTTTGTATATAGGAAGGCTACTGATTTTTTTGAGTTAATTTTGTATCCGGCCACTTTGCTGAAGGTGTTTATCAGCTGTAGGAGTTCCCTGGTAGAGTTTTTGGGGTCACTCAGGTATACTATCATATCATCTGCAAATAGTGATTCTTTGACTTCTTCCTTTTCAATTTGTATCCCCTTGATATCCTTCAATTATCTTATTGCTCTAGCTAGGACTTCAAGAACAATGTTGAAAAGATATGGAGAGAGTGGACAACCTTGCCTTGTCCCTGATTTCAGTGGGAATGATTTAAGTTTCTCTCCATTGAGTTTGATGTTGGCTATAGGCTTGTTGTAAATCGCCTTTACTATGTTCAGGTATGTGCCTTTTATCCCTGATCTCTCCAATACTTTAAACATAAATGGATGTTGGATTTTGTCAAATGCCTTTTCAGCATCTAAGGAGATGATCATGTGGTTTTTCTCCTTCAGTTTGTTTATGTGGTGGATCACATTGAAAGATTCTATATACTGAACAACGCCTGCATGCCTGGATGAAGCATACTTGGTGACAGTAGATGATATCTTTGATGTGTTCTTTGATTCGGTTTGCAAGTATTTTTTTGAGTATTTTTGCATCCATGTTCATGAGGGAGATTGACCTGAAATTCTCTTTCTTTGTTGGGTCTTTGTGAGGTTTAGGTACCAAGGTTACTGTGGCTTCATAGAATGAGTTTGGTAGTGTTCCTTCTGTTTCTATTTTGTGGAATAGTTTGAAGAGTATTGGTGTTAGCTCTTCTTTGAAGGTCTGGTAGAATTCTGTGCTGAAACCATCTGGCCCTTGACTTTTTTTGCATGGAAGACTTTTGATGACAGCTTCTATTTCCTTATGGGGATATAGGACTATTTAATTTGTTTACCTGGTCTTGATTCAGCTTTGGCATGTATAATTGGTCAAGAAAATTGTCCGTTTCATTTAGATTTTCAAATTTTGTGGCATATAGACTTTGGAAGTAAGACCTAATTATTGTTTGGATTTCTTCAGTGTCTGTGGTTATGTCCCCCTTTCGTTTCTGATTTTGGTGATTTGGATGGTTTCTCTCTGCCTTTTAGTTAGTTTGGCTAAGGGTTTGTCTATCTTTTTGATTTTCTCAAAGAACCAACTCTTGGTTTCAGTGATTCTTTGAATTCTTTTATTTGTTTCTAATTCATTGATTTTAGCCCTGAGTTTGATTATTTCCAGCCATCTTCTCCTCTTTGGTATGTCTGCTTCTTTTTTTTTCCTAATGGTTTTTAAGTGAGCCATTAAGTTGCTTGCATGAGATGATTTGAATTTCTTCTTGAAGGCACTTAGTGCTATGAATTTTCCTCTTAGCACTGCTTTCATTGTGTCCCATAAGTTTGGGTATGTTGTCCCTTCATTTTCATTGAATTCTAGGAAGACTTTAATTTCTTTCTTTCTTTCTTCCTTGACCAAGCTGTCATTGAGTAGCAAGTTGTGCAGTTTCCATGTGTGTGTAGGCCTTTTGCTATTTTTGTTGTTGTTGAGGTCCAGCTTTAGTCCATGGTGATCAGATAGTAAAAAAAGAGATTATTTCAATCTTCTTGTATCTGTTGAGTCTTGCTTTGTGACCAATTATATGGTCTATTTTCGAGAAAGTTCCATGAGGTGTTGAGAAGAAGGTAGATTCTTTTGTGTTTAGGTGAAAGGTTCTGTAGATGTCTGTGAGGTCCATTTGACTCATGACCTCTGTCAGAGTCATTGTTTCTTTGTTTAATTTCTGTTTTGTTAACCTGTCCTTTGTTGAGAGTGGGGTGTTGAAGTCTCCTACTACCAATGTGTGGGGGTCTATGTGTGGCTTAAGTTTTATTAAAGTTTCTTTTATGAATGTGGGTGCCCTTGAATTTGGGGCATAGATCTTCAGGTTTTTGATATCTTCCTGATGGATTTTACCTTGATGAATATGAAGTGTCCTTCTCTATCTCTTTTGATTAATTTTGATAGAAAACCTATTTTATTAGATATTAGAATGGCTACTCCTGCTTGCTTCTTGGGTCCATTTGCTTGGACAACTGTCTTCCAGCCCTTTACTCTCAGGTAATGTCTATCTTTTTGATTTAGGTGTGTTTCTTGTATGCAGCAGATTGTTGAGTCTTGTTTATACATCCATTCTGTTAATCTCTGTCTTTTTATTGCTGAATTGAGTCCATTGATGTTGAGAGAGATTAATGACCAGTGGCTGTTAGATCCTTTGATATTGATGTTGGCTATGGTAGTGTGTTTGTGTGTTTGGCTACTTTTTGTTTTGCTATAGAGAGCTTACTTATTTCCTGTGTTTTCTTGAAAGTAGTTAGTTTTCTTGGGTTGTATTTTTCCTTCTAGAATCTTCTGAAACACTGAATTTGTGTGTAGGTATTGTTGAAATTTGTTTTTGTCATTGAATATCTTTTCTCCGTCTATGAGGGCTGAGAGTTTTGCTGGGTACAGTAGCCTAGGCTGACATCTGTGTTCTCTTAGGGCCTGCATGATATCTTTCCAGGCTCTTCTGGCTTACATAGATTCTGTTGAGAAGTCAGGTGTGATTATGATGGGTTTGCCATTATATGTTACTTGCCCTTTTTCCCTTGCTGCTTTTAGTATTTTTTCTTTGTTCTGTATACTTACTGTTTGGTTATGTGATGGGAGGATTTTCTTTTCTGGTCTAATTTGTTAGGTGTTCTGTAGGCCTTTTGTAATCTTATAGGCCTCCCCTTTAAGTTGGGAAAATTTTCTTCAATGATTTTGTTGAAAATATTTTCTGGACCTTGAAGGAGGGAATCTTCTTTTTCCTCTATTCCTATTATTCTTAGGTTTTTTTTTTTTCTATCTTGTCTTGGATTTCTTTGATGGTTTGTGTCAGGAATTTTTTAGATTTATTTTTATATTTTCTTTGATGGATACATCGATTTCTGCCATTGTATCTTCCACACCTGACATTCTTTCTTCCATCTCTTGTAGTCTGTTGGTTATGCTTACCTCTGTAGTTACTATTTTCTTTCCTAGGTTCTCCCTCACCATGATTTCCTCCATTTGTGTTTTCTTTCTTTCCAATTCTATCTTCAGATCTTGAACTGTTATGTTGATTTCCTTCACCTGTCTGACTGTATTTTCCTGTTTTTCCTTCAATTCCTTCAGCTGTTTGTTTGAACATTCCTTTGTTTCTTTTATCTCTTTCAGTGATTTAATCATTTCCTCTCTGAAAGCCACAAACTGTTTGGCTGCATCTTCCTGAATTTCTTTACAGATGACCATAATCTCTTTTATTATATCTTCCCCTAATTCTTTATGCATTTTATTTGCTTCCTCTATTAACCTCTTCATAAGCATAGATATCAGGTCATCTTCTTGAATTTCACTTATGTTAGGGTGTCCAGGGCTACTTGCCCCTGGATACCTGGGTTCTGGGATGCCATATTGCTTTGCCTTTTGTTGGTTGTGCTTTTTCGCTGGCCTCTACCCATCTCTCTGTCTCAGATGTTGTCTGTTAATTTCTGGTGTCTGCTGGGTCCTGGGGTGGGGAGAATCCACTTGGCAGGGTTCTGAAGTTCTCTGCTTTTTAGGTATGGTCAACTGAATGGTGGCGCTTGTCAGGAATTGTCAAAGTTCACTTCAGGTCTATGGACCTATGTGGTAACTGTGGTGTTCAGGAAGGCTCTCCTCTCATCAGGAGAGGTCCTGGTGATGGCTGCCCTACTGCTGGGTTTCTTGCTCTGAATTTAGTGAGCAGCAGCTGTTGCTCTGAAGGTGTAATTGTTGGGTGTAGCCCTCTTGAAGAACCAGGGATTCCCACAGTTTTGTCAGTTTAGCTAGGGATAACTGGTTGATTCTTGGAGCAATATCTGAGGGGTGCTGTAATGGCTCTCTGGCTTTTGTAGATCTGAGAATGCAGCTGTGTGCCCCAGTGCCCTAGCGGTACTCAATAATGGTGGTGAGCACAGTACTCATGCCTGCTTTAGAAGGCTAGAGCCTAGAATCTGCAAGAATCCAGAAAGTCTTTTGGAGCTGGGTGTCCTGAACGTTGGACCTGATGATCCTCCAGCTGTGGGGTTTTCTCCTGACACATAAAATATATCATCCACCATGACGAAGTAGGCTTCATCCCAGTCATGCAAGGGTGGTACAAAATACGGAAATCCATCAACGTAATCCACCAAATAAACAAATAAAAGGAGAAAACCCACATGATTATCTCCTTAGATGCCAAAAAAGCATTTGCACTAAATCTAATACCCATTCATGTTTAAATCCTGGAGAGATCAGAGATACAAGGCACATAACTAAACATAGTAAAGACAACATGTAGCAAGCCTATAGCCAAGATCAAAGTGATTGGAGAGAAACTTAAATCAATCCCACTGAACTCAGGGACAAAGCAGAGCTGCCCACTCTCTCCATATATCTTCAACATAGTAGTTGAAGTCCTAGATAGAACAATAAGACAAATAAAGGAGATCAAGGGGTTAAAATTTGAAAGGAAGAAGTCAAAGTATCACTATTCACAGATGATATGATACTATCCATGAGCGACCCCCAAAATTCAACCAGAGAACGCCTTCAGCTGATAAACACCTTCAGCAAAGTGGCTGGATACAAAATTAACTCAAAAAAAATCTGAAGCCCTCCTCTGTACCAAAGACAAAAGGGCCAAGAAAGAAATTAGGGAAACAACACCCTTCACAATAGGCTCTAATAACATAAAGTGCCTTGGCGTGACTTTAACCAAGCAAGTGAAAGACCTGTTTGAAAAAACTTCAAGTCTCTTAAAAAAGAAATTGAAGAAGATATCAGAAGATGGAAAGATATCCTGTGCACATGGATTGGTGGAACTGACATATTGAAAATGGCCATGCTGCCAAAAGCAATCTATAGATTCAATGCAATTCCCATCAAAATACCAACATAATTCTTTATAGAACTTGAACGAGTAATTCCCAACTTCATATAGAAAAACAAAAAACCCAAAATTGTCAAAATGATCCTGTAGAACAACAGATCATCTAGAGCTATCTCAATTCCTAATCTCAACCATTTACTATAGAACAATAGTAATAAAAACTGCATGGTACTGGCATAGAAACAGAATAATGAATCAATGGAATCAAATTGAAGACCCAGAAATAACCCCACACACCTATGGATACTTGATTTTTGACAAAGAAGCCAAAACCATACAATGGAAAAAAGACAGCATCTTCAACAAATGGTGCTGGTCTAACTGGATGTCCACACGTAGAAAAATGCAAATAGATTCACACTTATCACTCTGCACAAAACCAAAATCCAAATGGATCAAAGACACACTAAATTGGTTAGAAGAAAAAGTAGGGAAGAGCCTAGAACGCATTGCCACAGTAGACAACTTCCTGAAGAGAATACCAACAGCACAGGCTCTAAGATCAACAATCAATAAATGAAACCTCATGAAACTGAAAAGCTTCTGTAAAGCAAACGACACTGTTGTCAAAACAAAAAGACTGGGACAGGATCTTCAACAACCCTATAATTTGAGGGTTAATATCCAGAATATATAAAGAACTAAAGAAGTTAAAAAGCAACACATCAAGTAATCCATTTTTTTTTTTAAAAAAAAAAAGGGGGTACAGAGCTAAACAGAGAATTCTCTGTAGAGGAATATAGAATGGCAAAGAAACACTTACAGAAAAGGTCAAAGTCCTTAGTGATCAGGGAAATGCAAACCAAAATGACTCTGAGATTTCACTTGACACCCATCAGAATGGCTAAAATCAAAAACTTATGTGACAATACATACTGGAGAGGATGTGGAGAAAGGGGAGCCCTCCTCATTTGCTGGTGGGAACATAAACTTGTACAACCACTTTGGAAATGAATTTGGTGCTTTCTCAGACAATTAGGAATAGTGCTTCCTCAAGAACCAGCCATATCACTCTTAGGCATATATCCAAAATATGCTCAAGTACACAATAAGGAAATTTGTTCAACCATGTTCATAGCTTTATTCATAATAGCTAGAACCTATAAACAATGCAGATGTCCCTCAATGAAGGAATAGATACAGAAATTGTAGTGCATTTACACAACGGAATACTACTTAGCAATTAAAAACAAGGAAATCATGAAATTTGCAAGCAAATGGTGCGATCTAGAAACGATCACCCTGAGTGAGGTATCCCAGAAGCACAAAGAGACGCACAGTCTATACTCACTTATAAGTGGAAACTAGACATATAATATGGGATAAAGCTTCAAAAATCTGTACACCTAAAGAAACCAAGCAAAAAGGAGGAATCTGGTAAGATGATCAATCCTCATTCAGAAAGACAAGTTGGATGGCATTGTAAAAAAGGAGAAAACAGGAAACAGGACAGGAGCCTACCACAGAGGGCCTCTGAAAGACAACCCAGCAGTGTATCAAAGCAGATGCTGAGACTCATAACCAAACTTTGGGTAGAGTGCAGGGAATCTTATGAAAGAAGGGGGATTTTTATGAACTCTCTATGAACTTTATGAACTCTTAGAGCAACATTTTATCCTTTCAAAGGCCGTGAAAGCAGACATACACCTATGAGAAAAAGGTAAAGCATGAAGAAAAATAAAAAGTTAGCAAGCACAGAACCAAAACTGTATTGAAATGGCTTATAAAAGATCAGCTGGCAGAAAAGTAAGGACAGAGAGAAAATAGGGAGCTTATGGGTGTGTGTATATATGTTTAGATGTCTACACATGTGTTTATGGATAATACCATATTCATTAATGCACAAACAAGTTATACATACATGCATTTAAGAATAAGACTCCATTTGCCCTTGAAATCTGTGTTGTGCATGTATACTTGTGCATTCATATGCATGTGTGCACGCAAGTGTTCAAGTGAGATCCTCTGTGTAGTTGTGTGTAGATACCAGAAGTGACATTGTGATGTTTTCCTCAATGGCATTTTTATCTTAATTTTTGAAACAGTGTTAGACTCAACTAGCTTGCCAAAGAGTACATGGGATCTGGCTGTCGCCATCCAACATGCATTACAAAAAAGTACTTCTAGACCTGCCATTTTTCATGGAGGAGGGGTTTGGGATTTGAACTCAGTTCCTCATGCTTTCACAGTATTTATCTTACCCACTGATCAAATCCCAGCTCCCCAGAATTGAAATCCAAAAAAAGGTACTCCTCAGGCAAGATCTTGAACACTGCTCACCCATCTTAGATGAGTGTGTGTGTGTGTGGGGGGGGGGGGGGGGATAAGTTGGTTTTCTTTATTACTTTTTTCTTTGGTGAACCTTCAGGAGAAATAATGCTATATGAAAATTTGGTTTAAAATTGGCTCATCCATTTCTATTTTATTGCTTTTCCTTGAAAATGAAAATGGAATCTCTCTTGCTCTGGCTCCAGTATCACTGTGCTTATTTCCCATTCAGACCTGCCTGTGTTCTGATCTTCCTTTGATTTTAGTTCTAATAAGCTTGTATGTGTTTTTGTTTTGTTTTATATTTGTTTGTTTGTTTGTTTGTTTGTTTTTTGCACTCATGGCCAGTCTTAAAACCATTCTGGAGCATTCCACAACTTTCTATGGTGTCATCTCATGAAAATTTACCATTTTAATTACCTTTTCATACTCAGAATCTAAAGATTACGAAAAGCTCGGGTGTCACAGATCTCAGGTGTTTCATTAGGAAAATTTTTGTATATGACCATTAATGGGCAAGAAATATAAATTGATGAGGGACTGTTTAGTGTTTTGTGTTTCTCTTTGCTTTGTTGCTCTCTAGACTCTATCCTCAGTATTTGCCAAGAGAGCAAACCCTAAATGTCTTTGCAGCAATCACTGGATGTGGAAGGGACTCCTTGCAGTGTAGAGGAATAACTTCAGATAGAGCCTCAGAGCACAACATTCCAAGGCACCCCTCCCAGGGTCTTACAGCATGAACACAAGAGAGGGGGTTGATACGACTCTTGTCCTTGTATTCGTTTCCTTTTCCTGTTAACCCTAGGTCTAAAAGCTAGCAGGAAGATTGGAACCTGATTATCTTCAAAGTTGCCAGAACTGTTAAAAAACAATGTCTCACTCCTTCCTCTTTCATCTTTGTGCCTGAGAACACTGATTACTTATACCTCTTCTAAGACCATACACTCTATAACAGATCTGCATAATAGCATTTTTAAGTGTAAGACCTTCCTCACACATCACACAAACAATCTTATTCCTAACAGGAGTTTTCCTCAAGAATGACCGTTCTCTTTGACTTTTTATCTCTCCACTTTTCCTCTAACTTTGTGTTGAATCCAATTCTCAAAGAAACACATTTTTCTATAAAAGTGATTGAAATAAAGAACCATGTTGTTTGCTTGCCCCATAAAAAGTAAATTTAAAACAATATTTGTGCAGTAAAGCAGAATTCTCTCCTACTCATATTGACTCTCCCAGGCACCCAGCATTATTGCAGCTTTGTGCACCAGCTTTGGGAACAGAGCAAACCAAGCATGTCTTTTCAAAGCTTGATTGCAGTCAAGACAATTCTCTCTAACATCTTTCCTTGGCTTATAAAGTCTCCAGTCCTCCCTCATCTTTCTCTCTTTTAACAATGATTTCCTCATGCTTTAGCATTTCTACTCCCCTCCCCCAGCTACCATGATATAGTGAGATCTAAAGTTTCCTCAATAATAAAACCTTTATGCTAAGATCAGATAGAAGGGGAGGAGGTATTCCCCTATCAGTGGGCTAGGGAAGGGACATGGGGGGCAAGAGGGAGGAGTTACAGCTAGGATACAAATTGAATAAATTGTAATAAATAAATAAATGTTTAAATAAAAAAAAACCTTTCCTTGTCCTTCTGGTTCTTATTGCTGGCTTGGCATTATCCTGAGCTGTTCTTTGATGATGTACTCCTGATAAGGGGACTTCCAGGGGTCTGACATTGCAGCTTTATAACAGAGGCTGCTTTAAAAATACATACATAGAATGGTTTAATACCCTCTAACTCTTCACCACCAAAATGCTTCTTTTAGTCTTTCAACAAACACATCAAGGAAGCTAGATCATTGCTAGCCACCAGGAAATAAAGAGTGCTCACATGCAGCCCCTGCCTTGTTTGGCTTACAATCTGCCAGAGATGAAACAGGCGGTTTTGATTTGTTGTTACACATAACTGTTTCCTAACAGTCTAACTCATTAGGCTGTTTGAAACTCTTCTTACTTATTCATGTTCTATTTTTCAATGGACATTTTATCTAGGAAAAATAAACTTTTCAAGGCTAAAACTTTTTCATAAAGCTTTTGTAAGTGATATCAGTGCCTTTTTATATGGATTTTAATGCTATAAGCTATTTAAGAGTCATGCCAGAGTGAAAATGAGAGAGCACAGATTCATCATTGTGAATTTCTAGGCTTTGTCACAAAAAGGGTGGGGAAACCTCCTGGTTTTGAAAAAGTCACTTAACCTTTTGAATTCCATTGCTTTTGTCTGTTAAATGATGTGGTAGAGTACAGTGAATATTCTCTTAGCCTTTCCATCCAAAATGCAATGATTCTAAATCTGAAAGCAGTTCAGGTATGAAATGCTGCTCTGAACACATTTCTCATGGCTACTCTGTGAAGGGGAAATGTTCAGCCAGCAGATGTGGGAGGTTTCCAAGTTGGAAAAGTAAGAAATTGTCATAAGACTCCTGACGGTGGGCAGCCTAGGAGATGGTCAGAGCTGTCCTCGGGTATGGAACTACTCTCACTCCTTCCTGCAGCTCCTCTTTCCACAAAATTGGGCTTAGTTTCAATAGAAGACCAGGGATAGGCTATGGGTACTCTATCTGGGGCTATAGATCCCAGTTTACTAGAAAATTAGGCTTAAGATTCATAATACTATCTTTATCCCTTTTGTGGTTTTGTGTTAACAATGACATCATCCTATGTCAAACCTTAGTCTCTTCATTTAAAAGACAGTCAATGGCAAACTTCCATTCTTCTACTCTCATTGACAAGACAGGGGCTTATTATATTTATTTATTTGTACATCTTTATAGTATGCATTATGGTAATTCAATACATGTGTATAATGTATACTAATCAAATTAGGATATTCAATTCTTGCATAAAATGTATTCTAATCAAGTTAGGATACTAAGCATTTCTATCTATTTAACCATTCATCTTTTTTATGGAACACAAGATTTTCCAAATCAGCAAGCCCACCTTTATTTAAACTTTGACTAAATGTGAAATTACTCAGCAAGTTATCCACAGTCTTATAAATGTTCCTATAAAATAATGCCTCAGAACAGAAATCATGTGACTTAACTGATGGCACCCCAAATCTAAAAGATTTATTATAAATTTGTGTGTGTGTGTGTGGTGTAAAACTTGTGTTAAATATATTATTATCCCACACCTATTATTTTCAGCATCTGAGGACATGCTAAAATAGTGCAATAACTAGAAATGTTTATATTTTATTCATTGAACAATAGCAGTTTTTTTATGCTATACAAACCAAGTTAAAGATCATATTGGACAGAAATAAAGTAGTTTTCTTTTTGATGTCATCATTTTAAAATACTATCAAGTGGTTATTAGGTGCCTAGAAATTTAGTGTGTCATAGTATAATGATCTAAGAAGGTGATAAATACTTACGAGTATCTGAGTTAAATAAATGTGCTTGAGTGTTTCCAAATTTTGCTATCCAAAAAAAACCCACCATATTACTTTAGTGTCAGAGTTATTTTAGCATTATCTGTAATTTCTATTTTTATACAAAGCCTTCCTCAAAACCCCACCCTCTTATTATTATTCTAAGGAAATTTTGGGGTGCTCATATAACTCATCTTATAGATTAAGGCCTTACATATTAATAAATTAGTTGCAGTATAATTTGGCACTTAAAATTATATCTTTTCAAAAAGATATAATATAAAAGCAGTAAGCTTCTTTTCATGGAAGCTTACTGAGTCACAGTTTTTGGGTGGAAAAAGCCAGTAAAGACATATGAATTGCATTGTAAGAGGTTGGTTAAGGGAGAATCGTTTACAAATGTTTAATATCTACTTGAGGAATACTTTTTTCCCCATTCCCACCCATCTCATCTTTCAAAATCAGGGACCCAATAGCCATCACATGTCTTCTTTAATGAATTAACAAAGTTGGAACACATCAGGAATTTTCAATCTATTTGGTGATTATGATGATAGGGTATCAAGCATAGGGCACGCTGATGAATTTCCCTGGAGAACAGGGAATCTAACAAAGGAATAGTCACCTTTCCATATCAGAAAGGCCACGATCTTGATGAAGAGGTTTGGCTTCTGAAGAAATTGTTTAGGTGGCCCTATTTGAAGACATTCTTATACTGACTGTTATCTTCCTAAGACCTTAAAAATGTGTCCTACTTCCAAGCCAACTAACTTACAACAAGTTTAGTGAAAACCATATTTGTTTTTATTAGTCAAGTTCTCTAGAGAGAGATTAGATATATGAAGGAATTTGATCCTGAATTTATAGAGAATGGGAAATTCCATGAGAAGCTGTCTGCACAGTGGAGACCCTGGGGTGGTCACAGTGTCAACTTCAAAGCCCTAGAGAGGAGAGTGCAACAGTGTAGCCACCAGTCTAAAGCAGAAACACAAGAACCTCCGGAGATGCTAGCCTGAATCCTGAAGCTCAATGGAGATACCTAAATTCCCATGGCCTGCAGCAGAATAAAATTGCATTCTAGCTCCTGGACAGACAAATCTTCTGAATAATTCAAAGAAAGTGTTATTTAAATGGAGGCTTTGCAGATAAGCTAGGGTCAGATGGAAGGGGAGGAGGACCTCCCCTAGCAGTAGACTTGGAAAGGGACAGGGAGGAGATGAGGAAGGGAGGATGGGATTGGGAGGGAAGGGGGCTACAGCTGGGATACAAAGTAAATAACCTGTGATTAATATTAAAAAATAAAAATTATAAAAAATAAAGGTAAAAAATAAATGGAGGCTTTGAAAGCATTGGACTGGAGTTTAGTTGGGTATGAATTGCTGCCTCTAAGTGTTGAAAATTAAATACATAACAGGAATATTATTATTAAAGTTTTAAAAATTAAAATGATATGTGAAGTATTACATGACTAATAATGATAAATGCAATTTATATATATCAAGTAAAAGCAGATATATAAAATTTATGGCAATTTATTGTCATTTGTAGTTTTGACCATGGTTCTTTAAATGATCATATAGATGTGCACTGTTAAAAAAACTGTAATGACATCACACAAGCTACTCTTACCATTTTTTATATCCATAATAGTTCAGTAATATTTAGTGAGTATCTACATCAAATAATTTGACTTAAATCAGTAATGCATCACAGACTGAGCTTTCCACTGAAAGTAATTATAACAACACAAGTCACCTAGAGATTTCTGTATCCACAACTATGAACAATACAATCTGATCACAATGCCAAGATATTATTTTAAATAACTTAAATCAGTTGTGCCCATTTTCTCTGTGCTTAAAATGTGGACTTTCATGGTCATTGCATTTATTTTTTATTGGTTGTAATCTAAGCATGATGGGTATATTTGTCAATATTGAATGCTATATAAATATGCTGCATCTAAGTTACTCTCCATTTGAAATAATTCAGAAGGTACATTTTGAGAACACATGTCTACACTCCAGGGAGATGCCAGCATAGATACAATATACAGTTTTGTCTTCTTGAGGTAAAGCATAATTTAGTCTCATCTGGGGAATTTATTCTCTCAGAATATGAGTGATAAGTCTTACAGAAATTGGTTATTTATCTTTATCTTTAAATGAGGCTTAGATTTCTTGTTATAGCATTTGCAGAATGCCATTCAAAATAAGTGAAAGACTATAAATGACATTCAGTTTGGGCAAATTGAATTGAAAATGTAGAATTATACAATAGATAAAGCAGAACTCAGGTTTTTAAATAAAGATATACACTTTAGAGATTTTGTTTTCAATCCAATTTTAAACTCATACCTACGGATATGTCTTTTGTACTCTTTTTCAAGCTACAAGTACAAAGTTATAAAAGACAAATTAATGGGTTCCTAGGCAAGAAAGAAACTTTCCTGACTTAAATTCTGAGATGTTCAGACCAAGAGAAAAAGTTGAAAATTGCAACAAAAAGGCTTCCTTGGGCTTCTGCTCAAGCAACTGACAAATCTGATCTATTGAATGTGAAGAGCAGCTATTCTTAAGACTGGCATCTTAGGTCCTTCATGGGTAAAGCTTTCACTTTAATGACTGGTTTCCTCTATAAGCTCTTCCAGTGTGATAATGAAAGACATTAAAATTTTTTTCAAGTACTCTCTGTATATTTTGCAATTTAAATGACATGGAAATTAAGACCCATGTCAAGGTTTTCATCAGTATTATGCTGACACAGAATACAGTCTGTCTTCTCCCCGTACCACTTCCTTGGAAACTGCAGTATTAAGATAAATTTGGAGTGTTGTATCTGCTCTGTTGTATTTCTGCAGAATCGGTAAAACTACATTTAAGCTGTGGGAACTGAAGGCTGGAAGGCCTTAAACTTACTTGATGAAATGAAGAAAACTTGGCTCCTGTCTGCAAGAGCTCCTTATGCCCTCAGTGGGAGAGAAAACAAGAGTTGCATATTGAGTCCTTACTGGCCCCTTGTGGGATGAAGTGACCTGTAGGATTCTGCACTATTATAAAGACAATAAGAAGTAGCATGCTTATTTGCACATTGAGATTCCCAGCGCCAATGCAGACCTCTAACTATGACTACCAGTGCCAAGAATCACATGGGACTCTTCCATCTACATCACTTCCACTCTGTCAAACTGTGCAATGGCTGGGTTACCAGAAGACAGCCCAAAATAGAGCACAATCCACTGACTATTTATTGAATACCTGATATTTGGGAGGAGCAATGTGCTTCTCAAAAAAAAAAAAAATCACTGGAGGAAGCTACTTCTTTCCATAAAATTAATGTACACACAATCGCATCTCACAGACAAATGTGCAGCCTGCATGTCCTCTCTTCTCACTCAGCCATAGTAGCATATGGGAGAAAGAGTCATTTATTACGACAATCATTAGGAAAATTTACTGCAGAAAATTAACCAACAGATTTCAGTGGGAGGTCCAGAAATTATCTATCAAAGATTCAGAGACCTGAGGCAACATTTCACCTCACTTATTCAAATGCTGAGGACAAAATTATGATGAAGTAACCTTTGTCACCTGAGTGTTGACAGGCCAATTGCTAACTGATTGTTTGGGTTCAGCTCACACTCCAAGAGAAATCCCAATGATAACTGTGATGAAACCCATATCATTTAATTCTATTTATTTTTCACAAATCTTATATCAGGTTCTATCAATATCTAAGGAAGAAATAAGGTGTCATGATTTGGCTCCATCCTGTGGCCTTTTAAACGCAAGAAACAAAATAGCCATCCAATTAACCACACAATAAAGTACTGACTACACATATGATATGGAAAACAAGGACAGTGATGCTCTCCCACCCAGGCAAGGCAATCAAATTTGGCACCAGGAAGAAGCTATGAAAATAAAAACAAAAGCAGTTCCTTAAATCAGGTTGTTCAGGCATAGCCATTCTCCACTACCCTCTCTCAGTGCTTCTGGAACTGACATCATGTTAGGTGTGACAGTAACATCAGTGAGGGGCTTGTGTTACCTTCTTACATGAGATTGCTTTTAGTGCATGGCCAAACTGCATTCTCAACAATATAACAAGACTGAATAAATTTAATTTGGCAACTGTTGTGTTCAGTAAATATTTATTGAAGGTTCATTGTTATCTCCTACACTAGACTATATGCAAACAACTCTAAGAAATCATTTCATCCTCATGGAGTTCAAGACTGACTTTTTGAGTGATTCAAACAGCAGAGGCCATCTTTCCCGAGACCTTTTCGGGGTGGTGGTATCGGCTGAGTGCTCTGAGATTAGACCAGCCCAGGGAATCTTATGAAAGAAGTGGCAAACAGTAAGATCTGGAGAGGACAGGAACTCCACAAGGAGAGCAACAGAACCAAAAACATCTGAGCACAGGGGTCTTTCCTGAGACTGATACTCCAACCAAGGACTATGCATGGAGATAACCTAAGACCCCTGCACAGATGTAGCCCATGGCAGTTCAGTATTTGAGTGGATTCCATTGTAATAGGAACAGGGACTGTCTCTGACATGAACTGATTGGCCTGCTCTTTAATTACCTCCCCCTGAGGGGGAAGCAGCATTACCAGGCCACAGAAGAAGACAATGCAGCCACTCCTGATGAGACCTAATTGACTAGGATCAGAAGGAAGGAAAAGAAGACCTCCCCTAGCAGTGGACTTGGGAAGGGGCATGCATGCAGAGGGTGGAGGAAGGGAGGGATTGGGACAGGAGGAGGGAGAGAACCACAGGAAGGATACAAAGTGAATAAAGTGTAATTAATAAAGAATAAAAAAAAGCAGAGACCCTGAGAACTATTTCTCAGCGGCATCACTCTGATCTGTTCAGTTAGCATTTGGCACACAGTGGGCACTAAATAAACATTTTGGTAAAAGAAAAAAAATCTGCAATAGCCTTGTTAGAGCAGATATTATGGCTTGAATATGAAGCCTTCTTCAAAAGGCTTATGTTTTAAAGACTTGGTCATCAGCTGGTTGTGCTTCTGAGAAGTGACAAATCATGAAGGTACTTCTTCGTCAATGGATTAATCCATTGATTAGTACATACTGAAAGGGCTCATGGAGCAAAGCCCTGGTTAGAAGAACTAGATCCTAGGGTGGAGGTAAGGGAGGCTACTTTGGAAGGCATGTATTACTCCTTGTCTCTTTTCCTTTCTCTCTCTGTTCCCTGGTCATTATGAAGGTGAAGCGAGCAGTTTTTCTCCAACCTATATTTATCATTTATTATTATTATTATTATTATTATTATTATTATTATTATTATATGTTTCAGCCTTTCTATGGACCTAAAAACAATGTTGTCAACCAGCTTGAAGACTCTGAAAATGTGAGTCCCAAGCAAATATTTCCTCCTTTGAGGCACTCTCCAATTTATCTCCTATAGCACTGACACTCAAACTAAGAGATAGTATTTTCTTAACAACTAAGAGGTAAATTATTGTCCCTAAATAAAGAAAGATCAAGTAAGAGAGTGAAACTGGAGACCCTCGAGTTCTGATACTGAAGTCTTACTATCAAAGTGTCACTATGGTTTGGATCTTAAGTTTTCCCAAATGCCCATGGGAAAGAAAAAAAAAGTCTTATTCTCTGACTCACAATGCTTTTGGAAAGTGTGGAATCATTAAGTTTAAAGGCTAATAAAAGAAAGTTGAGTTTTTCAAGTATGGCCTTATTGTAGTTATTGGGATTATGGTTCATCTTGTCACTTTTGCCAATCTGCCATGAGGTAAGTATGTTAGTTGCACTATGATGATCTGCCTCACAACATGTCTACAGAGGTGGGTTCAAACAACCATGTACTAAAAACTCACAAATATGAATCGTTCCTTCTTTTTTGTTATTTCCTTCATGGATTTTGTCATAAAAGTGGAAAGTTGAGAATCTCACCAAGTATGAGTGAAAACTGAATGGAAAAAATGTATGGTTTTAGAAAGTAAATAATAAACTTTCACAAAACTGAAAATCAGGATAGAATTGTCCTCAAATTAGAAAACAGAATCCCTTTAAAGCAAAAGACATGCTGTGGAGGAAGTCACTTGCAAACAGAAGACAAAAAGGTAAAAAATACAAATCTAGACTCTTCTTAAGAATAAAATGAATACAGAACCAGAGGAGAAGGGGTATTCTATCAGAAAGCACTTTTAACAATAACTTATTACATGTGAGGCAGTGCTTTATAGACTATAGTGGAAATGCATTGGGAAATTTATTCTGTGCTAGGAAAGTAAGAGGAATAGCATATTTTTCCTTCTGTAATGGAGTTAATATAGTGAGTTTGCCCAAAAGAAAGGAAATTATGCAGAAAAGATTATTAGGTCATTTTATCAAAAAGGAGGGAATAAACAATGATGGCAAGACTGTAAGACAGCATGGGCCTTAGCAATTTGTCAATGTGCAAAGAAAGATAAATGATATCGGTATACAACTGTGCAGTCACAGATACCCAAGACTATAATTCTTTACTAAAGCATTCTCTCCCAGGTCAATGCCTGTGCTCTATGGCCTGTGACATCTGGGTAGTTAGCATTCAGTTTTTATTGAATTCTTTCCATCCATTTAATATTCATTCTAATAAGAACACTTTACTTAACTTCTGGAAAGTGGCAACCACTATAACATCATGAAATATATCATCTTTCCCTATAAATGTTTTGTAATAAACTAAAAACTCTAAAGGAGTTAGCTCAGTATTACCCATTCAGGCTGAATACTCTGAGCAATTACCATGTTTCCATGACAACAGAATATCTGCTCATCCCTTCCTATGATACTGGAAAGCCACAAAATTGGTTCTGCTCAGTAAAGCTGAGGACAACTTAGTGAATGGGGAAAAGGAGGTGTACATGTGGGATTCTAAATTAAACCTGAGTTAACCAACAAACAAAATACCGATTATAGTATTTATTAATTGATTTATTAAAGAAATAACAAGTCAAATGGCAAGAAATGCAATATCAGAAATTAGAAATGAGAAGCAAAACTGTAGGGAATAGTGTGTAAAAATTTTCTAGTGCCATTGTTTCTTCATGACCTCTTAGGAGGAGGCCTTGAAGAAATTCAGGACCTGGAGTGTATGATGGAAGGAACCTCCAGGACACTTCCCACACTGTACATCTACTTAAACCTCAGACTCTGCCCACTGTCTAGAAGCTTCAAGTCTTATTTTAACTTAATTCTAAAGAAAATAAAAGGGAAGTCAGCAAATATACCTTTGACATCTAAAAGATCTATAAGAAACTATTTTTGTTATTCTGATTGACACAAAAAAGTGCAAAGAAAAAAAAAAGAATCAGGTACTCCAAGACCCACAGCAAAAGTTTCCATCCACTGAGTATATATCACATGTATCTTTATGCTTCTGGGTCACCTCACTCAGGATGATCTTTTCTAGTTCCACCATTTGCCTGCAAATTTCATGATTTCCTTGTTTTTAATTGCTGAGCAGTATTCCATTGTGTACCACAATTTCTGTATTCATTCCTCCACTGAGGGACATGTAAGTTGTTTCCAGATTCTGGCTATTAAGAATAGAGCTGCTATGAACATAGTTGAGCAAATGTCCTTGTTGTATACTTGCACATATTTTGGATATATGCCTAGGACTGGTATAACTGGATCTTGAGGTAGCACTGTTCCTAATTTTCTAAGAAAGTGCCAGATTTATGTCAGTTCTGATGAGACCTGATAGGTTAGAGTTAGATAGAAGGGAAGGAGGACCTCCCCTATCAGTGGACTGAGGTAAGGACATGGAAGAAGAAGGAGGTACAATGGGATTGGGAGGGGATGAGGGAAGAGGCTACAGCTAGGATACAAAGAAAATAAGTTATAATAAATAAAAAAAAATTAAAAAAAAAGAAATTAAAAAAAATCCTATCAAAATACCAACACAACTTTTTTACAAACCTTGAAAAAACAAGTCTCAATTTCATGTGGAAAAACAAAAACCCAGAATAATTAAAACAATCCTGTATAATAAAAGATCTTCTGGAGGTATCTCCATCCCTGATCTCAAGCTGTACTATAAAGCAAGAGTAATAAAAACGGCATGGTACTGGCCAGAAACCAACTGGTGGATCAATGAAATTGAATAGAAGACCCAGAAATAAACCCACACACTTATGGACACCTGATTTTTGACAAAGATGCCAAAAACATACAATGGAAAAAAGATAGCATCTTCAACAAATGGTGCTGGTCTAACTGGATGTCTACATGTAGAAAAATGCAAATAGATCCATATTTATCACCCTGCACAAAGCTAAAGTCCAAATGAATCAAAGGCCTCAAAATAAAACCGTAAAATCTGTTAAAATAAAAGTTGAGACAGAGTGTAGACCTCATTGGCACAGGAAACAACTTTCTGAACAGAACACCTACAGCACAGGCTCTCAGATCAACAATCAATAAATGGGACTTCATGAAACTGAAACGCTTCTGTAAAGCAAAGGACACTGTCATCAGAAAAAAAATAAAAAATAAAAATAAAAATAAAAACAAACAGCCTATAGACTGGGAAAGGATCTTCACCAACCCTACATCTGACAGAGAGCTAATATTGAGAATATATTAAGAACTCAAAAAGTTAAACACCAACAAAGCAAGTAATCCAATTAAAAAATGGGATATAGAGCTAAACTGAGAATTCTCAACATAGGAATATCAAACGACAGAGAAACAAAGAAATTCTCAACATCCTTAGTCATCCAAGAAATGCAAATCAAAAGGACTGAGATTCCACTTCATATGCATCAGAATGGCTAAGATCAAAAACTCAAAGGATGTAGAGAAAGGAAAAATTTGGAAATCGATCTGGTGCTTTCTCAGAAAATTAGGAATAGTGCTACCTGAAGATCCAGCTATCCACTCTTGGGCATATATCAGAAAGATGCTCAACTATACAAGGACATTTGCTCAGCTATGTTCATAGCAGCATTATTCATAATAACCAGAAACTGGAAACAACCCATATGTCCCTCAACTGAAGAATGGATGCAGAAATTGTAGTACATTTACACATTGGAATACTACTCAGCAATTAAAAACAAGAAAATTATGAAATTTGCAGGCAAATGGTGGGAACTAGAAAAGATCATCCTTAGTGAGGTAACCAGAAGCAGAAAGACACACATGGTATATACTCACTTACAAGTGGATATTAGACATATAATATAGGATAAACATATTAAAATCTATAGTCCTAAAGAAGCTAAGCAACAAAGAGGATCCTAGAGAAGAGGCTGAAACCTCATTCAGAAGGGCAAACAGGATAGACATCGGAAGTAGGAGAAGACATGGAACAGGACAGGAGCCTTCCACAGGGGGCCTCTAAAAGACTCTACCCATCAGAGTGTTGAAGGAGATACTGAGACTCATAGTCAAATTTTGGGCAGAATTCTGGAATCCCTATGGAAGAAGGGGGAGATAGAAGGACTTGGAAGGGACACAAACTCCACAAGGAGATCAAGAGAGGCAAGAAATAACCTGGGCCCAATGGGTCCTACAGAGACCGATAGTCAACCAAGGACCATACATGGAAGGGACCTACACCTCTCTGCTCAGTTTCCAAGTGGGTTTTCCAGTAAGGGGAGCAGGGGCTGTCTCTGACATGAACTCAGTGGCTGGCTCTCTGATCACCTCCCCCTCAGGAGTACAGCCTTATGAGGCCACAGAACAAGACAATGCAGCCAGCCCTAATGAGACCTGATAGGCTAGGGTCAGAGGGAAGAGGAGGAGGACCTCCCCTACCAGTGTACTAGGGGAGGGGCATGGGGAAAACTGGAGGGTGGGTGGGACAGGGAGGAGATGGAGAAGTCTACAGCTGCTGTACAAACTGAATAAATTGTAATAAAGAAATAAATTAATGAATGAAAAAATAAAAAGAACCACAGCAAATAGAGAAGTCTGGAAGGGCTTGAGATTGGAGCACTCAGGCCAGCTGCATGTACCTGTTAAGCTGAGCTTTGACAGCGAAAGTTAAAGATTTGTTCCTCCAGGAAAGTGAACACTTTAATAGCATTGTGCTTCCTGTTAGCACAGTTGATTACAGGTTCTCATGGGAGCTGGTCTGCAGACAATTTGAGAATAGAATGTAATTTAGAGACAGTTTCTTGGTAAGAATCATGAGAGGGTCTAAAAAGATAAGTGGAAAAGAATGTATAAAAGTATGAGGGAGGAAAAGAGGAGTAGAATTCTCACCCCAAATACCACATTTTGATTGGTATGTCATGTAATTACGTCTAATTGCAGGCAATGTTTTGGAACTTAGACCACAGGCTTGAAGATAAATTTGTTACCTGGGAGATAAGCCATGATGTAAACTAAAGGTCTTTAGTCTATTCCTCTCTGTAATAGCATTATCATTGAAGTCCTAAATCAAATGACTATACACATAAGAATGCTTCTTATTGTAAAGTGAAGTGAAGTAATCATAGGAGAGAGTAAAGTGATAGTCCTCTAAAACAGGCAATTATTGCAAGGAATTATTACATTGTATAAATTACTCTGCTATTTAAGTATTTGCACTGAAAAATCACTGAGTTAAATATTAAACACAAAGAGGAAACTTTCTATGGAAAGTTAAAAGGCACACATACCTGAAACATGATCTTCTAAGTATAAGTACATAAAAATACATATAAAAAGTTTTTATTGAAATTGTAAAAACCAATGTTAAGTTCCACAGCTATTCTAACAGCATTTTAACTTGAGGATTAAGTACGTGGGTTTCCTAAATTATGTTTATATAGTTTATTAAAATATATCAACACTTTCAGAACTGTACCTATAACAGTAATATTCAAGGAAAGTTTTTCAAGTACTATTTATTTTATTTATAAAATCTCAAGCCTCACCATATTTGCCAGTTGAAATTCTATTGCTTTATTTAGTAACAAACCAATGTATTTGATAATGCAATAATTTAAATCTAATAAAACTTAATGTAGAATAATAGAAGAACTCTGTACCTAAGCATACTAATTTAAAATCACACACAAATGTAGCCATATACACTAATATTTGTCTGTGAAAATTCATTCATTCATTTAAAATTACTACTTTCTAGCTTAAAGCATAACATCATTAAAAGAAAATATCAAATACATATTGATTTAGTTAGTTATCAAGGAATCTAAATAACTGGTTAACCTATCTTTAAGACTGCCACACAATTCAATGTTTTAGGTAAAAAAAAAATATGTGTATATTTGTATCTCTGTAATGGTATTCACTGTATCTTAGACTCCGTAAGCAGGTTTTTCTTAATTTACCTGAAATCATGGGATTCATTCTTGTTTTTCATTTTCTCGCTTGACAACATAATCATGGGTTTGCCAGTCAAAATTTCCCCTGCTTTTAAATTGTAGTGGAGAAAACACTATACTGTTAGTTATTTTATCTCTGTGCTCTACCTTACCGATTTACTAGAAAGCTTGTGGTGGTCTTTTCCTGAATCTAATGGTTAAGATGATAGGCAGAGATATTCAGCACTATACTAATGAGGACAAGGATGGCTAATGGTTGAAATAAGAAATAAGATGCACATATATAGAAACACAGATAATGAGTGTCTTAGGGTGTCTATTGCTGTGAAGAGACACAATGATCATGGCAACCCTTAAAAAGGAAAATATTTATTTGGGGCTGGCTTATGGTTTCAGAGGTTTAGTCCATTTATCATCATGGCAAGAAGCATGGCAGCATGCAGGCAAACATGGTGCTGGAGAAGGAGCTGAGAGTTCTTCATCTTGATCCACAGGCAGCAGAAAGAGACTGCTATACTAGGCTTTGTTTGAGCATAGGAAACCTGAAAGCTGGCATCCATGGTGATGTACTTCCTCCAACAAAGCCACACCATGGGCCAAGCATTCACATACATGAGTCTTTGGGGCCAATCCATTACAATGCTTTTATGGAGTATTATTGAATACAGTCATAGGAGTGGTAGAAAACAAAACCAAAATATTTTTCTTTATGTAAAAAACATCAGTAAAAGGCTAGAAACATAGGTCAGTGGTAGACTTGCTTAGTATGTACAAGACCTAGAATTTGAGCTTCAGTGCTTAAAAAAGACAAACAGTATTGGAAAGGGAGGAGTAAAATCCCTGTACGTGGGAAGACAAAGGAAGCAAACATTCACTGAGCAGCTGCCTTTGATCAGGCTTGATGTTAGGGGATTTCATATGTAATACTTCATACATCAAAAACTTTTCATAATTTTACAGAGTATGAGGCCCAGCAGGGTTTCTGAACAGCACAGGATTGTATTGTTTGAAGGACTCTGAGCAGGCATTCTAATTCGAGTTGATACTATTTCCGTACCAGGCAAAAGAAAGAGTTCACACAAAGGATCCAGAGTAACATTATGCACAGGTGTGCTTGGCAGATAATGATTGTAGCAATAATCTAGAACAGGCTATCTAAGGAAGAAGTAGGCACTTGTGCACAGTCATTCTGGTGACATCGAAACCCTGTATCATGGCTGACATGGCCTTATGAAATCAGGCTTAGCTTGGCCAAACTTACTCAGGTCTACAATTTTTGTGCTTACTTCCATACATCTGCACACTTGTCACATTTTACCCACTCCCAGAAAGCTAGCTTTCTGTAGTCATCAATGGAAGACCCTCTCTGATTACTTTACTGCATGCCTGCTCCTTACTTTCCATTAGTTCTCAGATGAACTATCACCTATTTAAAGATCACTCCTTTAATTACAAAACTGGAGCTTTCTCATCTCCTTCCCTCAAAACTAAGCTTACATTGGTGATATATGTTATTCCTTCCAATTGCTTATCACAATCCTACAATATTATCATTTGGTGACATTCCTCTTTTTTTATATTTTTTCAGATTTATTTTATTTTTTAATATTAGTTACAGTTTATTAACTTTATATCCCAGCTGTATCCCGCTCTCTCATTCCCTTCCAATCCCACCCTCCCTCCCTCAACTCTTCCTTGTCCCTTTCCAAGTCCACTGATAGGGGAGGACCTCCTCCCCTTTCATCTGATCCTGGTTTATCAGGTATCTTCATGACTGGCTGCAAAGTCCTCCTCAGTGACCTAGCAGGCCTGTTCCTCCCTCGGGGGAGGGGAGAGATTAAAGAGCCAACCATTGAGTTCATGTCACTAATAGTTCCTGTTACTGGGGAACCCACTTGAATACTGAGCTAACATGGGCTGCATCAGAGCAGAGGTTTTAGGTTATATCTATACATGGTCCTTGGTTGAAGAAACAGTCTCATAGAAGACCCCTGTGCCCAAATATATTTTGCCTTGTGGAGATCCTGTCCTCTCCAGATCATACTAAATCCCCCTTCTTTCATCTGATTTCCTGCACCCTGGTGAAGGTTTAGTTATGAGTCTTAGTATCTGCTTTGGTACACTGCTAGGTAGAGTAATTCAGAAGCCCTCTATGGTAGGCTCCTGTTCTGTTACTTGTTTTCTCCTATATCCAATGTCCAGCTCATTTGTCTTTCTAAATGAGGATTGATCATCTTACCCCAGGTCCTCTTTCTTGTTTATCTTCTTTAAGTGTATAGATTTCAGTATGTTTATCATACCTTATAGCTCTATATAAGTGAGTATATACCATGTGTGTCTTTCTCCTTCTGGGATACCTCACTCAGAATGGTCTTTTCTAGGTCCCACCATTTGCCTGGAAATTTCATGATTTCCTCATTTTTAATTGCTGAGTAGTATTCCATTGTGTAAAAGTACCATAATTTCTGTATCGATTCCCCCGTTGATGGACATCTGGGTTGTTTCCAGGTTCTGGCTATTACAAATAAAGCTGCTACAAACATGGTTGAGCAAATGTCATTGTTGTATACTTGAGTCTTTTTTGGATATATGCCTAGGAGTGGTATAGCTGGATCTTGAGGAAGCACTATTCCTAGTTGTTTGAGAAAGTGCCAGATTGATTTCCAGAGTGGTTGTGCAAGTTTACATTACCACCAGCAGTGGAGAAGGGTTCCCCTTTATCCACAACCTCTCCAACATGTGTTGTCACTTGAATTTTTGATCTTAGCCATTCTGATGGGTGTCAGGTAAAATCTCAGTGTCGTTTTGATTTGCATTTCCCTGATGGCTAAGGGCCTTAAACATTTCTTGAAGTGTTTCTCTGCCATTCTATATCCTCTACAGAGAATTTTCTGTTTAGTTTCTCACCCATTTTTTTAATTGGATTGTTTGATTTGTTGCTTTTTAACTTCTTTAGTTTTTATATATTCTGGATGTTAGCCCTCTGTCAGATATAGGGTTGGTGAAGATCCTTTCCCAGTCTGTAGGCTGCCGTTTTGTTTTGATAACTGTCCTTTGCTTTACAGAAGCTTTTTAGTTTCATGAGGTCCCATTTATTGATTGTTGCTCTTAGAGCCTGTGCTGTTGGTGTTCTGTTCAGGAAGTTGTCTCCTTTGCCAATGAATTCAAGGGTATTCCCCACTTTTTCTTCTAATCTGTTTAGTGTGTCTGGTTTTATGTTGAGGTCTTTGATCCACTTGGACTTTAGTTTTGTGCAGGGTGATAAGTATGGATCTATTTGCATTTTTCTACATATAAACATCCAGTTGGACCAGCACCATTTGTTGAAGATGCTGTCTTTTATCCATTGTATGGTTTTGGCTTCTTTGTCAAAAATCAAGTATCCTTAGGTGTGTGGGTTACTTTCTGGGTCTTCTATTTGGTTCCATTGATCCACCATTCTGTTTCTATGCCAGTATAATGCAGTTTTTCTTACTGTTGCTCTGTAGTACAGCTTGAGATCTGGGATGAAGATACCTCCAGACGATATGTTGCTGTACAGGATCATTTTGGAAACTCTGGGTTTTTTTGTTTTTCCATATGAAGTTGAGAATATTTTTTCAAGGTCTGTAAATAATTGTGTTGGTATTTTGATGGGAATTACACTGACTCTGTAGATTGCTTTTGGCAGAATGGTCATTTTCACTCTGTTAATCCTACCAATCCATGAGCATGAGAGATCTTTCCAACTTCTGATATCTTCTTCAATTACTTTTTTAAGAGACTTGAATTTTTTTTTCAAACAGATCTTTCACTTGCTTGGCTAGAATCACACCAACTTTATGTTATTAGTGGTATCAAGGAAGGTGTTGTTTCCCTAATTTCATTCTGGGCCCATTTGTCTTTGGTATATAGGACAGCTTCTGATTTTTTTGAGTTAATTTTGTATCCAGCCACTTTGCTGAAGGTATTTATCAGCTGAAGGAGTTGTTTGGTTGAATTTTTGGTGTCACTCGTGTATACTATTATATCATCTGCAAATAGATTATTTGACTTCTTCCTTTTCAATTTTAACCCTTTGATCTCCTTTACTTGTTTTATTGCTCTAGTTAGGACTTCAAGTACAATGTTAAAGAGATATGGAGAGAGTGAGAAGCCTTGCCTTGTCCCTGATTTCAATGGGACTGATTTAAGTTTCTCTCCATTGAGTTTGATGTTGGCTACAGGTTTGCTATATATTGCCTTTACTATGTTTAGGTATGTGCCTTGTATTCTTGACCTCTCCAAGACTTTAAACATCAATGGGTGTTGGATTTTGTCAAATTGTTTTTCAGCATCTAAGAGATGATCATGTGGTTTTTCTCCTTCAGTTTGTTTATATGGTGGATTACATTGATGGATTTCTGTATACCGAACCACCCTTGCATGCCTGGAATGAAGCCTACTTGGTCATGGTAGATGGTATATTTTATGTGTTCTTGGATTTGGTTTGCAAGTATTTTATTATCAATGTTCATAAGAGAGATACGTCTGAAGCTCTCTTTTTTATTTTTTTATGATTTTTTTTATTAATTACACTTTATTCATTTTGTATCCCCCCATAAGCCCCTCCCTCCTCCCCTGCCGATCTCACCCTCCCTCCCCTTTCTGCATGCATGCCACTCCCCAAGTCCACTGATAGGGGAGGTTCTCCTCTTCTTTCTGATCTTAGTCTATCAGTTCTCATCAAAAGTGGCTGCATTGTCCTCTACTGTGGCCTGGTAAGGCTGCTCCCCCCTCAGGGGGAAGTGATCAACGAGCAGGCCAATCAGATTATGTCAGAGGCAGTCCCTCTTCCCATTACTATGTAACTCACTTGGACACTGAACTGCCATGGGCTACACCTGTGCAGGGGTTCCAGGTGAAGCTCTCTTTTTTTGTTGAATCTTTGTGTGGTTTACACATCAAGGTGACTGTGGCTTCATAGAATCAGTTTGGTAATGTTCTTTCTCTTTCTATTTTGTGGAAGTGTGTGAAGAGAATTGGAATAACTCTTCTCTGAAGGTCTGGTAGAATTCTGTGCTGAAACTATCTGGCCCTGGGCTTTTTTTGGAAGGGAGACTTTTAATGATTGCTTCTATTTCCTTAGGGCATATAGGACTATTCAATCTTTCTATATGATCTTGATTTAATTTTGGTATATGAAATCTATCAAGAAAAATTGTCCATTTCCTTTAGATTTTCAAATTTTGTGGTATATACACTTTTGTAGTAAGACCTAATGATTGTTTTTGATTTCCCCAGTGTCTCTTGTTATGTTTCCCATTTCATTTCTGATTTTGCTGATTTGTATAGTTTCTCTTTGCCTTTTAGTTAGTTTGGTTAAGGGCTTGTCTATCTTGTTGATTTTCTCAAAGAACCAGCTCTTGGTTTCATTGATTCTTTAAATTGTTTCATTTGTTTTTAATTTATTGATTTCTGCCTGAGCTTGAATATTTCCAGCTGTCTACTCCTCTTGGGTGTGTCTGCTTCTTTTTTTTTTTTCAAGGACTTTCATTTGGGCCACTAAGTTGCTTCTATGAGATGTTTCAAATTTCTCTTGAAGGCGCTTAGTGCTATGAACTTTCCTCTTAGCACTCCTTTTATTGTGTCCCATAAGTTTGGGTATGTTGTGCCTTCGTTTTCATTGAATTCTAGGAAGTCTTTAATTTCTTTCTTTATTTCTTCCCTAACCCAATTGTCACTGAGTAGTGAGTTGTTTACTTTCCATGTGTGTGTAGACTTTTTGCTATTTCTGTTGTTGTTGAGGTCTAACTTAGACCATGACGGTCAGATAGAATACAAGGGATTATTTCAATCTTCTTGTATCTGCTGAGGCTTGCTTTCTGACCAATTATATGTTCTATTTTGGAGAAGGTTCCATGAGATGCTGAAAAGAAGGTATTCTCTTTTAAATTTGGGTGAAAAGTTCTGTAGACTTCTATTAGGTCCATTTGATCTAGGGCCTCTGTAAGTGCCCTTATTTCCCTTTTTAGCTTCTATCTGCATGATCTGTCTATTGGTAAGAGTGGAGTGTTGAAATCTCCCACTACCAAGGTTTTGGGATCTATGTGTGACTTCAGTTTTAATAATGTTTCATTTACAAATGTAGGTGGTCTTGTATTTGGGGCATAGATGTTCAGAACTGTGATGTCCTCATGGTGGAATTTTCCTTTGATGAGAAGGAAGTGCCCCTCTTTATCTTTTTTCATTAATTTTCATTGAAAGTCTATTTTATTAGATATTAGGATAGCTGCCAAAGCTTGTTTTCTGGGTCCATTTGCTTGAAAAACATTTTTTCCAGCCCTTTACTCTGAGGTAGTATTTATCTTTGTGGCAGAGATGTGTTTCTTGGAACCAGCAGAATGTTGGATCCTGTTTCTGCAACCATTCTGTTAGTCTTTGTCTTTTTATTGGAGAGTTTAGTCCATTGATGTTGATAGATAATAGTGACCAATGACTGTTAGTTCCTTTTATTGTGGAGTTGGTGGTCTTACTGTGATTCAGTGCTTGTTTTCTTTAATTTTTGTTGGGAAATTATCTGTATCTTATGTTTTCTTGGGTGTAGTTGTTTTTGTTGGATTGGAGTTCTCCTTCTAGTAACTTCTGTAGGGCTGGGTTGCTGTGTAGATATTGCTTAAATCAATTTTGTCATGGAATGTTTTGTTTTCTCCATCTGTGTTGATTGAAAGCTTTGCTGGCTATAGTAGTCTGGGTTGGCATCTGTAGTCCCTTAAAGTCTGCATGACACCTGCCCAGGCCCTTCTGACTTTTATAGTTTCTGATGAGAAGTCTGGTGTGATTCTGAGTGGTCTACCTTTATATGTTACTTGGCCTTTTTCCCTTGATGCTTTTAATATCTTGTCTTTGTTCTGTAGATTTAGTGTATTGACTATGATGTGACATAAGGAGTTTCTTTTCTGTGCTAGTCTATTTGGTGTTCTGTTTGCTTCTTCTAGGTTTATGGACATCTCTTTCTTTAAGTTGGGAAATTTTTTTCTATGATTTTCTTGAAGGTATTTTCTGGACCTTGGAACCTGGAATCTTCTTTTTCATCAATTCCTATTATTCTTAGATTTTTGTCTTTTCATGGCATCTTTGATTTCTTGGATATTTTGTGTTTCGGACTTTTCCAATTTTACTTTTTCTTTGAGGGTGGTATCAATTTCAGCAAATATATCTTCAGCACCAGAGATTCTCTCTTTTATCTCTTGTATTCTGTTGGTGATGATTACCTTTGTGGTTCCTGATCTTTCCTCTAAGTTCTCCAGCTCCAGGATTTTCTATGTTTTTGTTTCTTTAATTGATTCTAATTCTGTTTTCATGCTTTGCACCATTTCCTTCATCTGTTTGAATGTGGGTTCCTGTCTCTCTATGATGGTCTCTATTTTTTGTTTGTTTCCTCTCTATATGCCACTAATTGTATCTCTACTTGTGCCTCTGTTTGTTTGGCTATATTTGCCTGTGTTTCTTTGAGAGCTTTGTTCATTTGCTCTTTATTTGCTTCCATCTGTGTGGCAATTTCTTTGAGAGATATGTTTGCTTCCTCTTTATGTGCCTGTAATAACTAGATAAGTATATCTTTAAAGTCATTTTTCTGTGTTTCCTATGAATTAGAGTATTCATTGATTTGGGGGGGGTTGCTGGTAAAGCCATGATTTCCTGATTTTTCTTGGATGTTTTCTTTTGATGACCTCTGCAATTTGTTTATCTGTAACCTTAACTCTGTTCCTGGATTCTGCAGTTCAGACTGGTACTGTCTTTCTCTGGTGTTTGGAGAATTCTTCAAGAAGATGAAAGAGGTCCAGTGGTTTCAGTGTGTTCGTTGGTATTTCAGCTGTACCTGTGGGAGGAAAATCTGTGGGCACAGAAGGACAAATGCAGACAAACGCGCGCGCGCGCGCGCGCGCGCGCGTGTGTGTGTGTGTGTGTGTGTGTGTGTGTAAGTGTGCCTTGAGGGACAGGGTGCTAGAGAATGTAGAGGCCTTCAGTGTGAGGGAGGGGCACCTTGCAGGCACTGAAGGGGTTGTATGCAGTGACAGTATCCCAAGCATGGGTGCAAATTCCCTGAGTACCTAAGTGGCCTACAGGCTACTAGAGTTTGTCTGACTGAGCTCCAGGAGTTATTTGCCTAAATTCCACTGGTAGATCCACAGAGCAGGGGGTTCAATATCCCAAGAAACCCTCTGTTTCCCACAGTGGATGTGTGGGTGGGAAGGATTTGATGTCTTCCTGCTACCTTAGAAGCACCCTGGATCTGGGGCTCTGAAGGCACTTGTGGGTGCACTCACTCTCTAGCAGGTCAAATCGTAAAGCACAGGAGTTACTCCTCTACTTACAGGTTTGGGCCTGCTGAGTCAAATGTGGCAGGATGAGCTCAGTCAGCTCAGTGGTGCTATAGCTGCTGAACTACAGAGTCCAGCTTCAGCTGCAGAACTGGGAGGCTGGTCCAGGTGCCTGCTGGGAAGTCATGCGGAGCCACAGACCCATTGGCCTGGCACCTGATGTACCTGGGTGGTTTTACAGGTCTGCTGGACTTTGGTGGCTGTACAGCCTGCTGTCTGCCACTGAGGGATTGGGCGGCCTGTAAAGTCTCTGGCTGCGAGGTCCTGCAGAGTCGGTATGGCTGCTTGCAGACCCAGGACCCAGAAGGATGGTACTGCAGATCTGGGACTCGGAAGGCAGATTCAGCTGCCAGTCACAGCTGAGGAGCTAGGAGCCTGGCCTCTGCTGTCTCAGACCCCAGGTGCTGAGTTCTCTGCTGAGTATCACTGGCACTGTGGGTTGGCTCCCCCAAGAAGGAGGGAAGCCTGAAAAATGGAAGTACCCTTTTCTGTTCCCAGAGAAGTCCACGGCTGACCTGAATCTAAATATTCTCAGCTCCTATGATGTCCCCTCTCGTTCAGGAAGCCTCAATGTCGATTTTCTGGCTTCAGTTGCCCTTCCAATCACCAGTTTCAGAGTTTCTTATCCTGTGCTTCTTATTCCAGTGCCCACTGGTCGCCGCCATCTTGGACACATCCAGTGACATTTCTCTTACGGACAACCTGACTAGCTGGGGTGTGCTGATGTCTATACCTTTGTTGACTTACTTTATCATAGTTTATTTGGAGTCTAGGACAATGTTTAGCACAAAAGGCCAGACAGTAGATAATTATGGGATTAATTAAAGAATTAATAACTGAACGACTCATTTTTTTCCTCAACAATGAATTTAGCTGATTCACAAAACTCCACAATATTGTTTAATATCTGGGTGTAAATAGTGCATTTGTGACAAGCTTTTAGGAGTGTCAGGTGTTCCTTCCCAGAGAGCAAGAACATATCGCTATTGCTAAAACCACAATAAGAACACTGTGAGAAATTGTAACACTATGTGAAAAATCAAGGTATTTCAGAATGAGGTGTTGCTGAGGTCTTCATTACCAGAGCAAGCAGTAAATTCCCATTGTTTTGTAAAGAAACATGCCTCAGGACGTGGAGTCCAGGATATGGAGTCTCTGTATCCCCTTAGATACATGACACAGTGGAGCATTTCATTGTGGTTTATCTGGACAGGGTGTTCGCTATAAGATTTTTCATTCCATTTTCTGAATAAGAAAATTAGTGAAATGGATTTGTAATTAAAAATTAGTAATAATGCCAGCATGATCCTTTAAGCTTATTTATTGACAAAATGAGCCACCTCAAGGCCAGTTCCCTCACTGTTATAACTAACAATAGTGGCAAAGGGAAAGAAAGAACCAATTTTGTGGATGGCTCTCCTGATGATGATAACCAACTAGTTACTACCCTTAGGAGCTGTTATTGGCCCCTACCACAGTGTGATATGGTTATATTTAGTGAGCAACTACTTTATCAGATACCATTGTGCACGTTATTTATGTTAGCTCATTAAATATTTACTGAATTACCAGCATCTCCATTTTATAGATGAGAAAATTAAAACCAAGGAGAGTGAAAGAATGTTGTGATGTAGAATCTTGGTTGTCAACTTGACATACCTGGAAAGAGAAAACTTCAGTCAAGGAATCATCTTTATCAGATTGGCTCATGGGTATGTTCAGGGGGAAGAATTTTTTATTGCAAGTTGTTGCAGTATAGACCAATCTACTGTGATCAGTGCCCTTTCTGGAAAGATGGGTGTGGGCTGCATAGGGAAAGTAGCTGAGTAGGCCAGTAAGCATAGTTTTTCCATGGTCTCTGCTTCCATTCCTATCTCTAGATTCCTTCATTCCTCGAGCTCTTGTCCTGGCTTTCCTCTTTCACAGACTGGAACCTGTCAGCAGAAATGAAGTCATTCCTCCCTACTTTGCTTTTGGTCAGGCTGCTTATCAGAGCAACAGAAAGCAAAAAGTTTATTGGACAGTGACATCAATTCTTTAATCCAAACCATTACCTCGCACATTCATTAAATAGCATTAAGTGAATACTAAATAATAAGAACATGGGAGTCACTAGGTATGCAAGGTGATTGTAACCAGTTGCGAAAACAGATAACTGTACTAGAGTGGCTAATTAAGAGCAAAGTGTTAGGCCTGAACTAGTTATGGACAAAAGAAAATACATCAGGGAATCTTCCTAAAGATATGATACCTGCCCTGAATTTTTGGAAATTATGGAGGACTTAGCTTTCACTAAGTGCTTAACTAATTAGGAGGTGATGAATAAAAAGCCTTTTACTTAGAAGAATCCTAACTAGGCAACACAATGAGGAGCATGGAAAAGATGAGCCATGAAAAAGAGAGCTATTAAAACACTCCTGTATTAGCAGTTTAGCATAACTGTCCTCTGAGAGGCTCCAGCCAGCAGCAGATCAAAATGGATGCAGAGGCCCACAGCCAAACATTAGGTGGAGCTCAGGAAATCTTGTGGAAGAGTTGAAAGAAGGATCAAGCCACTCAGAGCATATAAGAACTCTACAAAAAGACCATCAGAGCCAAATAACCAAGGACCACAGGGGTTCACAGAGACTGAACTACCAACCAAAAAGAATGCATGGGCTGGACCTAGGTCCCCCACAAGTATATAGCTAATGGACAGCTTGGTCTGCATGAAGGTCCCCTAGCAAGTAGACCAGGAACTGTCTCTGATGTGGATGCTGTTGCCTGCTTTTGGATCACTTTTCTATATGTGGACTGCTTTGAGGGGGACCCCCTTTTTTAGGAGAAGGAGAAGGTAAGGAAGAAGAAGGTAGGAAGGTGGGACCTCGAGGAGGAATGGAGGGAGCTGCAATAGGGATTTAAAGTGACTTAATGATGGTGTCCTTTGCTTTACAGAAGCTTTTCAGTTTCATGAGGTCCCATTTATTGATTGTTGCTCCTATAGGTAAGAGTGCCAGTATCCTTTCACCAGGGTTTCTTGGCTTACTGTATTAATGAAGCTTTGTTTGACATCATTGACACTATCAGTGAGCTAGGTTAGAGCAGAGCCCTACCCACTTCCTTCTCTGCAAATTTCAGCTGTCTGATCACCTTGTTTAGTAGTTATAAGACTTTTCCAATGATTCACTTTGGAATATAATATATATTTCAATTATCCTGTTTCCTTTCATCCACTGTGTCACAAAGAGTCAACTTCTAATCTGATACCTTGACCTGGAAGTCTTTTTTTTTTATAATTAACAGTTTTATATATCAATTTGTCTCTTTTTTCTTTATTAATTACACTTTATTCACTTTGTATCCCCCCTGTGGTTCTCTCCCTCCTCCCATCCCAATCCCTCCCTTCCTCCACCCTTTGCATGCATGCCCCTTCCCAAGTCCACTGATAAGGGAGGACTTCTTTTCCTTCCTTCTGATCCTAGTCAATTAGGTCTCATCAGGAGTGGCTGCATTGTCTTCTTCTGTGGCCTGGTAATGATGCTTCCCCCCAGGGGGAGGTAATTAAAGAGCAAGCCAATCAGTTCATGTCAGAGACAGTCCTGTTCCTATTACAATGGAACCCACTTGGATACTGAACTGCCATAGACTACATCTATGCAAGGGTCTTAGGTTATCTCCATGCATAATCCTTGGTTGGAATATCACTCTCAGGAAAGACCTCTGTGCTCAGATTTTTTGGTTCTGTTGCTCTCCTTGTGGAGTTCCTGTCCTCTCCAGATCTTACTGTTTTCCACTTCTTTCATAAGATTCCCTGCACTCTGCCCAAAGGTTGCCCACAATTCTCAGCATCTACATTGATAGTCTGCAGGGCAGAGCTTTTCAGAGGTCCTCTGTGTCAGGCTTGTTCCCTCTTTTCTCCTTCTTCTGATGTCCAGCCTCTTTGCCTTTCCGGATAGGAAATGAGCATTTTAGCAAGAGCCCTTCCTCTTGATTAGTTTCTTTAGGTGTACAGATTTTAGTAGGTTTATCCCATATTATGTGTCTATATGAGTGAATATATACTGTGTGCATCTTTCTGCTTCTGGGATAGCTCACTATCGAATGGCAGAGAAACACTTAAAGAAATGCTCAACCTCATTACCCATCAGGGAAATGCAAATCAAAACGACCCTGAGATTTCACCTTACACCCATCAGAATGGCTAAGATCAAAAACTCAAGAGACAACATATGCTAGAGAGGTTGTGGAGAAAGGGGAACCCTCCTCCACTGCTAGTAGGAATGTAAACTTGTACAACCACTCTGGAAAGCAATATGGCGCTTTCTCAGACAACTAGGAATAGCGCTTCCTCAAGATCCAGCTATACCACTCCTAGGCATATATCCAAAAGATTCTCAAGTACACAATAAGGACATTTGTTCAACCATGTTTGTAACAGCCTTATTTGTAATAGCCAGAAGCTGGAAACAGCCCAGATGCCCCTCAGTGGAGGAATGGATGCACAAATTGTGGTATATCTACACAATGGAATATTACTCAGCAATAAAAAACAAGGAAATCATGAAATTTGCAGGCAAATGGTGGGATCTGGAAAAGATCATCCTGAGTGAGCTCTCCCAGACCTAGAAGTCTTATATAAACTCTGGAGAAATAAGTCTAGAGAAAATTTTAGTGTAGAACAATTATGAGAGGGAGTCATAAGGAAAAGGATATATAATCCTTAACTGTAGGAGCTGTTTTGTAGATGTACCTATTGAGACGGAGCTCCACAACTCTGTATTTTGTTTGTGATGGAGCAAAGAAAAGTTTCTTTTTTAAGAGGTGAGGAACCCAATTTCTGTGGGTATAAAGACAAATATTTAGAATGTAGTTCAAAATTATTCTGGTTTAGTAAAGTGATGGTTGTAGGTTTTCTTTCAATATCATGACGTTAGTACCCTAGGTAGCTGGCTAGGTTTCCAATACCATGCATTATTTAACCCCTGATGAACAGGTTTTATATCCAATTAGGGACTTGTTGGTTGCCACCCAACAGCTCCTCCTGATGGAGGAGGCCATCTTCCAAGTTATATTTTCTTTCTTTTTTAAATTGCAGTGTTCTTAGTGCCTGGAAAGAATGACTGCAAATGCTAGACACTGAAGTAATAGCTATGGGATAAGTGAAATGATCCTTTGCAGAGGTATAAAACAGTGGAAGTCTCAATCCAGACTTCTTTCCTGTGTTGGAGCATATTCACCAATGACAAATAAACAGTCTTTATTGTCAGCAACAAAGGTAAAAATATATAAATGTAAATAGCTTTAGAGCATAAAGCACTCTGAATAATGCACCTGTCTTTTTCTTGTGTTTCTGTGGATATGAAGGAGTTGTCAAGCACTGAGCTTTGGACCAGTGAAGCAGATCGAAAGCCAGATAGAGCCAGCCTCTTTTCTGAGTGATTTCATCTTCTTGAAGAAGAACTTCAGACAATATAAGACCTAAGAGAAATTCAAGTAGAAAAAATATGGACAAAGCCTTTCATGACTCCACAACATAATCTTGATAGCTTCCAAGAGAAAGTTCAAGAGTAAGCTTGTAGGCTGAACATGACCCCTTTGGGACAAAGGTGAGCTTGGTCCAGGACCAAATGAGTTGTATGCTGTAAGCCTGCACCAGTGTTGGAGCACCAAGCTCTTGATCTCATGAGGGAGGTTCTAGAATGCTGTTTCACATACAAAACAACTAAGATGCAGAGAAGTCACTGCATTCAAGGCAGAGCTGGATTTTGAAGTCAGGTGGCATGAGTCCCCAGCATGTAATCTGAGTATCTGAACTCTATTGATTTCTTACTTCACCATGAAGAGGACATGTTAAGAATCTGGAACAAGTTTATAAGAGGGAGATAGTAAACCTTGAGTTTGAAAGTGTCTGTAGAGTGAAGTTGTAAAGGCTTTGGGCACTTTCCTCTTGATGTGGGACTTTTCTCTCAAGGCCCTAGAGAAAATGACACACTCTGTCTCAAAGTTTAAAATAAGGACCAACAGCGCTGTGAAGAGGAGAAGGGGTGATTGCTGAGTGCTTGCATTTGGCTGGCAAGAATGAAGAAAAGCATTGGCTTGAAGTGAGAAAATTCAAGCAGAAGAACCTCAGGTCATGAGAGACAAAGATGTGCGTCCTCTTTTCAGTGAGATACTCTAAGTGGTAGATAAACACTGAGAATTACTGCAACCAGCTTCGTTTTTTTTTATTATTAATTTTATTTTTTTCTTATCAGTTACATTTTATTAACTCTGTATCCCAGCCGTGTCCCAATCCCTCATTCCCTCCCAGTCCCTCCCTCCCTCATCTCCACCGTGCCCCTTGCCAAGGTCCCCCACTGATAGGGGGGACCTCCTCCCCATTCATCCGATCCTGTTTTATCAGGTATCTTCAAGACTGGCTGCAAAGCTCTCCTCTGTGGCCTAACAGGACTGCTCCTCCCTTGGGGGGTGGGGAGGCCAAAGAGCCAGTCATTGAGTTCCTGTTAGAAATAGTCCTTGAAGCCAGAAGAAAACAGGAAACAACCTTGAAACCTGCCACAGAGGGCCTCTGAAAGCCTCTGCAGTATAGACTGTCAAAGCAGATGCTGAGCCTGATGGCCAACTGATGGGCAGAGTGAATGGAATTTTATGTAAGAAGTGGGAAATAGTAAGAGCTGGAGGGGATGGGAACTCCACAAGCAGAGCAACAGAACAAGATAATTTGAACACAGGGAACTTCCCAGAGACTCATACTCCAACCAAGGACTATTCGTGGAGATGACCAGGAACCCCTGCACAGGTGTAGCCCATGGCAGTTCAGTGTCCAAGTGGGTTACATAGTAATGGGAAGAGGGACTGCCTCTGACATAATCTGATTGGCCTGCTCGTTGATCACTTCCCCCTGAGGGGGGAGCAGCCTTACCAGGCCACAGTAGAGGACAATGCAGCCACTTTTGATGAGAACTGATAGACTAAGATCAGAAAGAAGAGGAGAACCTGCCCTATCAGTGGACTTGGGGAGTGGCATGCATGCAGAAAGGGGAGGGAAGGTGGGATCGGCAGGGGAGGAGGGAGAGGCTTATGGGGGGATACAAAATGAATAAAGTGTAATTAATAAAAAAAAAATAAACCTAAAAAAAAAAAAAGAAATAGTCCTTGTTCCCCACACTATGGGAAACCAATTGGTTATTGAGCTACCACAGGCTACATCTGAGCAGAGGTTCTAGGTTACATTCATACATGGTCCTTGGTTGCATGTCAGTCTCAGAAAAGACCCTGTGCTCAGATATGTTTGGTCCTTGTGGAGCTCCTATCCTTTGTCAAATAATCTTTATTGTAAGCAACAAAGATAAATATCAATTTAAAGTTTCCTGAGCACATATGAAAATTAAGTGTTTTCCATTCTAGCCAGAGATTTCACCATCTATTGGTGAACTCGATTTATCAATCTCATTAAAATACTGCAGTAAAAAATGTGCATATATTTCTCTGAAATTGTTTAATGGGTTTTATAGGTTTTTATGAAGAACTTTACTTGAGTCAAGGAAAATTTTTATCAAAATTTCCTTTTATTTGTCCCGTGGGATCTATATTTTTATAAAGTTACTTGTAATTGTATCTTGGCCTACTGGAGTATTTACTCACTGGCATCAGCTTACTTTTACCTGTAGTCTTTTCATCTCTGCTGTGCACAAAAGAAAGCATTAGCATCGGGTGCAGTCCTGGAAAGGAAGAGAAAGTTTCTTGAGGACACCTACTAAGAACTGGAAGGCATCACCGGAGACTGTTTCTTTATCCAGAAATTAAAAAAAAAAAAAAAAAAAAAAAACGCACTTGCTAATATGTTCTGTCAGCATGTAACCTATAATATACACAGAGACTCCACTATTTGAACCCTTGAAAAACTACCAAGATGAATTAGCCACATCCATGTCTCAAGGAATTTTACGTTTAAGGATTATAAACTCAACAATTCCCATTTTAAAAATTAATACAATAACTCAATAATCAAAATGATCTTTACCTTAAGATTTGTAAATATTTCTTCTATATATGTATATATAAATACATACATATATATGTATGTATATATATATATATATATATATATAGAGAGAGAGAGAGAGAGAGTCTCACTGTGCTTCTGAATCTGCCTGGAATTCACTATGTAACTGGTGCTGGCCTCAAAATTGCTGTGATCTTCCTTTGTCAGGCTCCTAAGTATTGGGATTGTAGAGAGGTGTGTACCACTGTTCCTAGCTTTAAATAATAATCCTTTAAGCTTTCTTAAAGAATAAAAATAAAAATAAATTTAAAAAGTCATGCTCCTGCATCCACTGATAGATCTTGAATAGTTTGTAGCTGTTCTTCTGGTTTTCACTAGGATGCAAAAGAAAATGCTTCCTGTGCTTTCTGCTTTTCTTTGTGGGCCAGATTGAAGTGGGGAGTACATCTGTAGGGTTTTTTTTTAAGTTGACAGAGTCAGGAAAGCAAAGTAACAAAATCTAGACAATACCAAGACTCCCATTTGGTTTTTAGTATGATAATATTATATTAGTAAAAAGAAATCAGAACTTAATAAAACAATGTAGAACTACCAGCAGAATTTGGGTCTCCTACAGTCTTGGCTTTTACATTAAAAAGAGAGAGAAAGGAAAAAAATCAGAATTATTTGAAATCAGGTGTAATATGGAGAATTCTGGAGAATGGGTATATATATATATGTTTGGGACTCCTTAACCTCTATCAACAACTCTCTGCAGACCAGGAAAAGGGCAGGTCTTGGCAGATCACAGAGAATATTTTTGATAAAACACTGCAAGAGAGCTGTCTTGTGGCAGCTTTGACAAGCTGCCTTACATTGTCTTTATTGGAAAGGCACAGTTTCTAGCAAAAGCATGTCTAAAGTCCTGCTGCCAAACAGAGACAACTATGGAAAATGTGCAACCTTTTTGCTACTAGCAGGGAAGTGCTCATTGTCCTCCCACTGTGTCCAAAGGACCAAGCTGTCAGCAAAGTTGAGACAGACATCTCTGCAGCTCAGCTTCAAGACTGTACAGAGCATCATATCCCTCCCAGCACAGCACAACCACCTTCTTTAATGTGTGTTCTTTAGCCTATGCACAAAGAGCCAAGGTTTCCTTCAAGGCCTCTTCTGAATATGAATGATATTAGAGAAACCAAGAGCCAGTTCTGATTCACTGATGAACTCTCTCTCTTCCCAACCACAGTGTCTGCCCATTCGTTCATGATATGAACACTATTTGGTGCTCAATAAATATTTGTTTAAAGGCTCTGTGGTGATTTAATAGCTAATTAATTTATGAGCCTATGACTAACCCAATAGCTGGCACACGGTAAGTCTCAATAAATTCTTTATGAGTGAGCAAACTGGCTGAAAGTCTGAAATGCTATTAAGGGTCAGGCTCACTCACAGAGGCAAGGCAACATTACACAGCAGATGGTCTCTCCTTTCTCAGGTCCTACATGGTGTACAGAGTCCTTGGCTCACTCGTGATAGTATTCCTGCACTGTGTTCCCTTAATGCAGCAGTGCTCAAAGATCCACAGCATCACCTTAGAGTTAACAATCTCAGCCCCACTTCAGTCTATTGAATTAGAAACTCTGAGTAGAACTAGCAATCTGTGCTTCAACAAGCCACAGGGAATCTGCATTCTTTTACACTGTAGGCTCCTTTTTAAAAAAAAATTATTTAACTTTTATTAATTACTCTTTATTCATTTTGTATCCCCCCATAAGCCTCTCCTTCCTCCCCTCCCTGTCCCACCCTCCCCCCACTTTCTGCATGCATGCCCCTCCCCAAGTCCACTGATAGGGGAGGTCCTCCTCTCCTTCTTTCTGATCTTAGTCTATCAGTTCTCATCAGAAGTGGCTGCATTGTCAGGGTTCTAGGTTATCTCCATGAATAGTCCTTGGTTCAAGAATGAGTCTCTGGGAAGTTCCCTGTGTTCAAATTTTCTTGTTCTGTTGCTCTCCTTGTGGAGTAGGCTCCTTTTTAAGGAGCTTTGCTTTCTTTCTACCGGTTGATGAGTTTCAGCTAAAGATTTTGGTTGATTAGGTTTTCTAGTAGCTCAAGAATATTTTAATGTTTAACAGGTACCTAAAGTAAAGTAACATTAATGATCAACATTTAGGTCTAGCCACAAAAATTAGATAGATAGGTAGATAGATAGATAGATAGATAGATAGATAGATAGATAGATAGATAGATAGAGGCAATTCTAAAAAGAAAACAATGAAGATGCCACTACTATGGATATGGGTGCATATGGAGATTTGTAATCTTTGAAAATTTTGATGAGTTTTTTGGTGTTCAGCCAGATCTGAAGGATTGATTCCACTCCATGGAAAGTCCTTGACATACTGACTTTCTTTCTAGAAGATTCTGTTTAATATGCTAATGCATTTTGTCAAGTTGTAATATCTTTTTCCAAAACTTTAAATAAGTATTTTATTGGAAACATTTTTCATGTTTAAAACTGAATCACAATGTTCATTTTATATTCATTTGATTATGAGAGTGGCCATTTTTAACGAAGCTTATAATAAGACAAAACAAATTATATCTGGTCCATTTAATAGTATTTCCACCATTTACAAATCAGAAATATTTTAATGCTTATACTATTATTGTAGTATACATAGTACATTGATAGATAACATTATAAATTTATGTTAACCATCCCCATTATAAATAACTTACCTCATCAAATATTTCTGCAAGTCTTTAAGTAAATGAATCAAACAGATCAGTCTAGCATCTGCCCTTTTCCCACTGATTTTCTCAGGCACCTGCATATTGCTCTTGTTTATTTCATTAGGGATCAGAATGATTTAAATTTGTAAATCCCAGTAGTCATTCTAAAATAGGGGTTGAAGCACCAGTCTTGTTTATTATAAAATACATAGGAAGGCTGAAGGATAGCATATCTCTATCCCAATGCTGACTTTTAGTTAGTTAGTTAGTTAGTTAGTTAGTTAGTTAGTTAGTTAGTTA
>NW_026596089.1:3911892-3923672 GCF_907164565.1 Psammomys obesus | reverse complement strand
TTAGTTAGTTAGTTAGTTAGTTAGTTAGTTAGTTAGTTAGTTAGTTAGTTAGTTAGTTAGTGTGTATGTGTGTGCGCGCCTGACCGCCAATTATGTGGTGTGGTGGCGGTGTGTGTGTGTGTGTGTGTTATGTGATATGTGTGTGATATGTGGTTGGGCCATAGCATTTATATGAAGGTCAAGGAATAACTTGTGGAGTCAGTTCCCTCTTTTTGTCTTTACATGGGTCCTAGAGATTAAACCTAGGTTGCCAGGCTTACACAGCAAAAACCTTTATGCAATGAGACATCTCACCAGCCCTCCATGCAAAGGTTACTGTTTATTTCCCACTGTGCTATCCCTTTAACTAAAAGAAAGAGTATGGCTATGGAGGAAGGGAGCACAGATCTAAATCTGTCCACACCCCTGGTCACTGCCCATCCTCAGCCGAAGCTCACTATTTACACTGTCAGCAGCTGTTCTGGAGAACTTTCGCCTCTAATGGCAACAGCTGCAGATCCCTTCATTACTCATTTAGAAATTTCTCGATTATGCTCATGTCATACTGTGCAACCTTTAAGCAGAGAGTAGCAAAAGATTCAGCACTTTGAGACTCTTGGAAATTTCACCACAAATCCTTGTCTTGCTTTATTAATTTAATGCTACATGATAATTTTAAGTATTTTAGATTTATTTTTTATAATTTATTCACTTTACATACCAATTGTAACCCCTTCCCTTGTCTCCTACTGTCCCATGCTCCTTCCTTTCCCACATCCCCTTCTCATAGACCACTGAAAGGGGGAGCCCTCCTCCTCTACCATATGACCATAGTCTATCAAGTCGCATCAGGACTGCCTGGATCCTCTTCCTCTCTGGTCTGGCAAGGCCTCCCTGCCATAAGGACATGATCAAAGCACCAGGACAACTGAGTTTATGTCAGAGAGAGCCCCATTCTTGCCTTACTATGTCACCCACATGGAGACTGAGATCTGAGCAGGGAGGTCTATGTCCTCTTTATGCATGATCCTTGGTTGGTGCATCATGCTCTGCTGCACCCAGATTTGTTGGCTTTGTTGGGTTCCTTGTGGGGCTCCTGTCCCTTCTGGGTCCATTTATTTCCTAATTTTCTAACTCTTTCAAATATTTGTCCCTCTGACTGAGAATTAAGCAACCTCCCTGGGATCCTTCTTGTTAGTTAGCTTCTTTAGGTCAGTGAATTTTAGTATGGTTTTCCTTTATTATATGGCTAAAATCTGCTTATATAAGTGAGTATATACCATGTGTGTCTTTCTGCTTCTGGGTTACCTCACTCAGGATGATCTTTTCTAGCTCTATCCATTTGCCTGCAAATTTCATGATGTACCACAATTTCTGTATCCCTTCTTTAAATGAGGGACATCTGAGTCGTTTCCAGATTCTAGCTGTTATTAAATATTACATGATTCTTACTAGGTCTTTTGGAGGGTTGGGTATTTAACTCAGTGGTAGAGTGCTTGCCTGTCAAAAGTAAGGTCATAGGTTCAATGCTACACCCTCTCCAGCGTCATCTGTGTAGTATATCAATAGATTGTGCTACTAGACGGGAGATACGTTTTCTTCAGAAATAAGCTCCCTGGAGATCATTGGCAAGAACCCTAACATGGCCACCTAAGCCAAAAAGACATATTCTGAGAGTCCCATGCTTCCTCGATTGCAGGGTTGGATTGATAATCTTTTTTGCTGTTTCTCTATGATTCTTGGAACAGCACAATTAACTATTCAAGGAAACACATTTCTGATATATTACTAAAAGCTTTAGCAAATAAGAGTGGAAGGAAACTAAAATTTCAGGAGAGGTAATAAATCAGATTCAGCATCAGGAATTGCTTGTGGAAAAACCAAACATTGTAGGTAATAAAGGGGCAAGAGTTTTAGGGCTTTCTAAAGAAAATATTTAATCAGGATCTGTTAGGATAAATGCTCTGGATATTCCCACTGCAGTAAAACTACTATAAGACCATTACCAAACACAGGTGTTTATGATGAGGCAGAAAGAAGATAGGCAAACATAGGAGGTCAGAAGGTTTTATATTATACTATGAGTTTTAGCTCAAGCATCCTATCTCTAAAGGAAGATTGTAAATCCTTAGCAAGACAAATAGGAGGAATTTCCCTCGATGCTTATCTCTAGGGAGGGTTGTAAATCTTTAGCTGACTTGGCTCGGAGGGCAATGACAGCCCCTGGCCTACTCCTCACTAATTAGCAGCAGTAGAACTGTGTAAATAGTTTAAAGTTTTGTATTTGCTTTGATTAAAAGATTTTAGGCCAAGATTTTTTGTAGACACTGCTTCTACCAGGTTACTCTTTCAGTTAAAATGTAAACTTTGTATTGTTGGTGAAAAGTCTGAATGTTCCGGGAAGTATGTCAACTTCAAGGTGCTTCTTTATGTAATCACTATATAAGTGTTAGCTTGACTTCAGTAAATCACAGCAGAGTCAAAGCTATCTCGGTGTTGTCTCTGACTGCCAATCCGCCTACCTGTGTCTAACCTGATATCCGAACCTCTGATTCCCCACAGTTGTGGGGCTCTGGCTGGGCAGGTCCGTGGCAGTTCAATCTTCAACACTGAAGAAAAAAATAAAATGGAGGTCTAATTTTAGCTCTTACACTTTACCCCAAAAGCTCATAACACCATCTCTTTGCCCCTCCATTCTTGACACTGGGAGCAATATGCTCACATTTGTCTGAACATCAGGGATGTTAGTGGCAGTGAGTAAGGCAGACAGCCTTCAATACTCAAAACCTCCCAACCATCAGTCAGTATGTTTACCAACAAGCTGTTGTCCAGCCTCTCCCTCCACAAACAGTTCTTGTCTTATTTCAATTTGTTGATTGTGCCCTGCTGAGACTGGAAATTGTCTGGATTCCAACACAGAGGCTTCCTATGCCTTCTTCTTGGCCCTGTGGTCAGTGATGGCTTCATATCCATTTCAGACAGCACTCATTTTCTTCAGCTATAACTTCTGCCAGAAAAAGTTGCTTACTCACAGAGTAGCCCTAACTGTGACATTATCACACATATACATTGGCCGCACATTATTGGGTTTTCATTTCCTGTCTTTGCAAAGACAGAGACCCTTAAAGACTACCATACCATGATGAACAAAGCCAGTCCTAAATTGAACCAAAGCCAGTCTCCTCCAAACCACAATCCACTATAATTCTTAAGAAAACGTAAAGTGATGGAAATACCTTGAAAACCCAATCTTATAAATTCAACATGTTTTTTGTTTTTGTTTTTGTTTTGTGTGTGTGTGTGTGTGTGTGTGTGTGTGAAACCAGTGAAAACATCACAGAGAGACTTTGTGTCTAGTCCTGAGTCACATGGGACATGACTGGTACATTGCCCTTTTCATGGAGTTCAGTCAACTGGTGGCCAGAAAACAAAGTTTCAAAACAATAGCCTACATTGCAACTGCACAAAGTTCTGGGAGGACAGTGCAAGTATTTAAGAGGAGAATTTAGCCAAGCTTACAGACAAGGGTGAACATTAACTGAGTCCCGAAACTCATAACCTATCTGTGTGGTCACCATGAGATCTTGAATGCTAAGTATTAAATGAAGCTATGGAATATATTTCTTAAAATATATTTACAGTTTGATTTAGTGTGTTTATATGATACAATTCATAGATGTTCCAAATGGGAACAAAAGAAAGTTCCGTGTGTTATGAACTGAATGGTAGCCTCTGTGCAGGAGTTATCTAGCTGATTACTTGCAGTTGTGTTGGCTTATTTACTGAAATGAAATACTGACTGGGACATGTGATCATTCTTAGACAGCAGGTCCAAGTTTGCCTTTGCATCTTTACTATTGTGAAATTAGGTTCAGGAACTAAAACACTACTTAGTAATTTCTCCCTCTTTTTCATTCACCTTTGAATTATTTACTTAGTTTTATTTGTGTTTTGTTGTTGTTGTTTTGCCTCTCATGTATTACTTTTTTTTTCTTACAACAGAGAGAAAATATCCATAAATGACAGGGCTTTAGAACTTCCAGGAGAGGTTAGACAGATTTTATTATGTCTATTTAGAGAGAACAAATGAGAACTCCATGAATATGAATTAGCGTTTTTTTTTTTTTTTTTTTTTTTTGTCACATATGATAAATCAGCTGCCTGGCTGGTGACAGTGATGGGAACAGTAAAATATCTCCTCAACTCTTTGCAACAATAAAGGACTTAATAAGATAAATAAAGAGAGTACTTGAGAATGAAAAGAATAAAATTGTTCTATGTTCCTGGGAGATACAGTGAGAGAGGGGTGGTAGAGGAGATGATTTCATCACATGATGCCAACTTACCTTGGAAACCACACAATGCTTCAAATAAAGTCTGGCTTGAAGACAGAAGGCCTCACATATTTAATGAATGCCAAAGGATTATAATAATGTATTTTCTCGGGTAGTTTTACAATCTCTATCCATATCCAGCAAGCAAAAGGAAAGAAGGGAAGAAAAAGGGTGAAAGAGGGGGAGGAGAGGAAGATGAGAGAAAAGACCCATATCTCCTTTGCTGTAAAGATATACAGGCCCAAATATTCTGTTTAATAAAGTAAATTGAATAAAATACATGCTTCAGTGGAACTGCTCTTCCTTTAATGAAAGAAATTACAGACCACCCTAGGGGAATAGGAAAGGTATTAGAAGCCATTGTGTGAATACAAAGTCAAAGTGACAATAGACAAAGATAGCTTGATTTATAGAGGAAATGTTTGGGAGGCATGGGAAGGAGTTTGTGCCTATACCAGTTTATTTTTCATCACAAGTGTATATTAGAATTTGTGTTATTAAAGTGTTTGTTATTTCACGAGATTTTTCTTTCCCCATCTTTTCTGCACTGTTCGTCCATCAGTCAAGAAAGCAAATGACCCTAAAACCCCAGATTTAGCTGGTGGAACACTTTCCTATAAATGGATTTCTTAATGACAACAGAAGCTAATAAAACTTGGAGCCCCAACATCTCAAAGCTGAACTGGGATGATCATCCTCCATGGAGTCATTTCCTATCATGTACCCTGTGAATCACCCCACACCAGACCTCCAGTCCCTGGAGTCACTGTCTATTGCTATTGAAGCGTCTTCTCTGTTTATTTTATTGTATTGCATTTTTAAAATTATACTTCAGCTGTAATATGCTCTCCAAATCAAACACATCATCTCCACTTTGACATCTTGCATTTTTAAAGTTGAAATTATGTTGCACAGGCACTCTAATGAAGCAATTAATCTGAAGTAAACACTAAATAGGACTCAGAGAACACTGCAAAAGAAGAATTGTAAAGAATGTAAGAGCCAGAAGATTTGTAGAAGTACTGTGAACCTTTGACTTCTGTACATGGGTGCATGATTATCAGGCTCACAGGTTCACAGCTGCTGTAGTTTCCCACACAAGACCAAGATAAAAGATCAATCCAGCCAAACTTTCAGGTTAGATGGGGTAAACAGGCTCTAAGCCTCACCCTGTATTCAAGAACTATCATCACTATATAAGGAAGAAAAAGGGGAAGGAGAACCATTCATTACTGAGAGTTCCCATGCATCATTGGATGGTCCACACCCATGCACACACAGATAGTAGTAACTAAATTTAGTGGCTTATCAAAATAAATACATAAACAAACATGAACTTGAAGTTAGTAGGGGGCAAATTAGACAACATGAAGGAATTAGGGGTGGAAATGGTGGCAGATATGACCATACCTCCTTATAATACACATACTGAATTATCAAAAAATAGAAAAAATAATTTTGGTGTGTGTTGTACATATGCCACAGCACATATATGTAGGTCAGAGGACAACTTAAAAGACTGGGCTTCTTCCTCCCACCATTTATGTCCTAGAAATAGAACTCAGATTCTCAGGCTTGGCAGAAAGTGTCTTTACCTGCTGAGCTATCTTTCTGGCCTCTCTGAATATTAAATTGTATTTAATTAAAGTTTAATTTTACTTAGCAACTTGTGCCTCTGGTCTATTGAATTAGATTAGCACTGTACACATTTATATTATGCAACAGGACAACTTTTAAACCATTAGAAGTAAGTTATCAAATTGAATTCATTTGTTATAGTAAAACTTTAAGGGGATAAAAATCCAAAGGAAAAAGTGAAATAAAATGCTAATGAATTCGGAAATGGGAATTTAATCACATAGTCCCTGGGCAATCTGATTGATGCTCTCATCATCATCTATGGGTCTTGCATGAATATCCTTTTTTTTTTTTTTTTTTTTTTTTTTTTTACTTCTAGGCATCTACAGAACTACAGAAAAGCTGAGAACAATTGAAGGCTTTTAAACCACCATTTGCAGAAGGTAAGAGGAATAATGAAGAAGCCAGGAGCTTTCCTTCTGAGCACTTCAGATAAAAATACATGCTCTCATTTGGAGTTTTTATGGAGCAAGTGCCAGATTAAGAGATTATCTTGGCATTTTTCAAATTGTCTTTTCAATTTCTCTGATCCTTGGTGGTACTGGAGATAATACAGGTATCCCACTTAGGGATGAATGCTCAATCTCTTCATATCAGCACTTTGACTAGCTATGTATCTCAGCCTTGACTATTGTCAACTGTAAACAAAACAAAGTTTCTCTGGCCAAGACTGAGAGTGTCCCAACTCTATAGGTATAAGTACAACTCTATATAAAGCAACTCAACATGATCATTTAGCAAAATGCCTCCCATCCCTTGGCTTGTTACCCTTTGTAGGTCAAATGACACTTTTACAGGGGCCCCCTAACACCATCTACATAACAGGTATTTACATTCCAATTCATAACAGAATCAAAATTGCAGTTTTGAAGTAATGTAAATAATTTTACATTATAGTAATGAAAATAATTTTATGGTTGGGAGTCAGTACAACATGAGAATTTATTAAAGAGAGTGTGTGTGTGTGTATGTGTATATTTCCCAATATCAATAAAAAAACACTTGGAGGACCTCCCACTTTGTCTTTCTCCTCACAATCTCTTTCTAATCACTTTGCAATGTTTAATATTTCAACGGTTTTCTCAACTGTTTATATCAAGGGGAAATTGTGCACATATATAAAATTCCAAATGCTAGGTTTCCATTGTGGTCACAGGAAAATTTGTTGATGTAATACATAGATAGCTATGACATTGACTCAAAGGCTAATGTTCTGTTGCTCTTTTCTCAGCAGTTTAGCATTTTGCCCTTGGACACTGAATAGAATAGACATAGATGGCACTCAGTGATGTTTTGCTTTTGTAAAAGGTAAATATATTAACATTCACATTTCAAAGAGTTTATTCATAAAGATAGTGATACATGAATCAGGCAGTGACCAAACTGAAACTATTGGGTAGCATCAAGGAGTTCTGAGGAGACTGAGTTTATGTGTTCACATAAACAAGACAAAGAAAAGTTGAGTAAAATGAAGTTTCTACGTAGAGTTTAGTTTGGTAGTGTTATGCCAGGTTCACAGCACCCACAGAGACCACCAGGAGATGACTCGATGCAATTGCAAGAGAGCTTTATTACGAGAGCGATCGAACTCGGGATCCAAGTCTCACTGGCACAGCAGTAGAGAAATGGGACCCCGAGCTCTGAATGAGCAGGATTTTTAAAGGAAAAGTCTGAGAGCCGGGGGTTTCCATGGCAGCAAGCAGGGGGGCACAAGCCTTGGCGTTACAGAATTGGGTGAAGTTTAGCAGGGCAGGGTGACCTTTTCTGAGGCACATAATCACAATGGCTAAGGCATATAATCACAATGGCTATTTTTCTAAACCATATCTGAAACATTGGGGAGAATTTTCCCACCTGATTCTCAACCGATTCCCATTGATTATTGCCAGGGAGTTTGTCTCTATTTTCTATGAAGCATTTATTCTGTTATATTTCCTGGAGGCTGTTGCTAGGAGAGTTAATTTGTTTTCTGCCAGGTGTACATTCTGTGATGTTTCCTGGTACCTGAATTCAGTTCCCAGTCAAGATCTTTATTTCAAAATGGAGTTATATTCAGGCTATAGTAAGCTCTTCAGTAGTTTATGATTGATTAAGCTTGTTTCTTTTTACTCTGGTCACTGAATTGGAGTCTAGCTTGTTGGAATAGGAACCCAAAACATTAGAACCAACCCAATAATGATCGAAAATCTTGTCAAGTTGCCAAGATTTAGAATCAGCTAAAAGTCACAAGTCAGGGTGTGTGTGTGTGTGTGCGCGAGGACACCTCCACAGAGACTTGACTGAGGTAGGGAGAGCGGTTCTGAACATGGTACCAGTATTTCATAAGTTGAGGTCCCACTGTGAATAAATCTGAGAAAACGAGCTGACCACCAGAATGTATTCTTCTTTATTTCCTGACTGCAGATGCAATGGACCAGCAGCCACAAACTCTGGTAGACTGACTCTAAAATTGTGACCCAAGATAAACTCTTCCTACCTTAGAGCTTCTTTGATCAGCCATTTTTGTCATAGTGATGAGGAAAGTAATTAATACATAAGCTTAATGGATTCCCAAGTATTGTTAAGGATATCTATTAGTTTAATGACCATGATTCTATAATAAATGAACAAATAAATACTTAAGAAATTAATAATTTTGTGTCCCATGAGCTATTTTAGAAATGTAGATAAATAGTACACATTTTCCCAGTTTCATATAATTACAAATTTAAGTCTTCTCAACATTTTGTTCTAGTTTTACCAAAGATTTTCACAGCCAAAAAAAACCTACACTTTTTTAAATTTTTATTTTATTTTATTTTTAATTACACTTTATTCACTTTGTGCCCCCCTCTAGTTCCCTCCCTTCTCCCCTCCCAATCCCTCCCTTCCTCCCTCTTCTCCACTCATGCCCCTCCCCAAGTCCACTGGTAGGGGAGGGTTTCTTTTTCTTCCTTCTGATCATAGTCTGTTAGGTCTCATCAGGAGTGGCTGCATTGTCTTCCTCTGTGGCCTGGTAAGGCTGCTACCCCCTCACGGGAAGGTGATCAAAGAGCAGGCCAATCAGTTCATGTCAGAAGCAGTCCCTGTTTCCATTACTATAGAACCCACTATAGACACTGAACTGCCATGGGCTACATCTGTGCAGGGGTTCTAGATTATCTCCATGCATGGTACTTGGTTGAGTATGAGTCTCAGGAAAGACCCCTGTGTTCAAATTTTTTGGTTCTGTTTCTCTCCTTGTGAGGTTTCTGTCCTCTCCAGATCTTACTATTTCCCACTTCTTTCATAAGATTCCCTGCATTCTGCCCAAAGTTTGGCCAAAAGTCTCAACATCTGCTTTGATAGTCTACACTTTTTTTTATACACCAAATGAAACAAAAAAGGAGAGACCATTATCAGGAAAAAGGGTGATAAAGTCTAACTCAAATGAAACTCTCTTAAACATAAAATACCCAGCCGATATGTAGCTTACTTGGTGAATTCTCAGGACTTTGCTTTCTTCTCATATTCTGGACTATTTCTACTTTTTTTTTCTTTGTATCTTCTATGTAGTCCTTCTCCACCATCCTTCTCACACAGGGACCAATCATTCATTAGGCTAAGTCTATGGTTTCATATTTCTAATTCCTGGGAAATTTTCATGATTTTTGTCTGCAAATCTGGTTCAATATTCCCTCTCTTTGTGACCTCACATTTCCTCTGGCTTCTGCAGAAAGACAGACTATAGGATAACCTCTACAAACCTGAATATTCTCTCTCTTAATTATAATTCTCTGGCATAAAGTAATAAGAATGTGAAAGCAGAGATAAGGAAGAAATGTTGGAAACAGCCTAGTCCCAGCCTCTGTCCTCATATATGTTAGGAAGAATTCTCTGCTCTGCTTCAACTCAGCAACCCAGTGATGCCTGGAAATAAAAGTCAGACTGGATTGCTTTCAGGGTCCCTCAGCTGCAGACCAAAGCAGATCGTGAGCATATGACACTCTGTATGTCCTAGGCAGCTCTCTTGAGCCTCCAGAAATTGGTTTTTCTGCAGAGCCTAAGCCTCTGTTGATTTTGCAGCCTGTCTCTGAGTCATAAGAGTGATCTGCCTGACTTGCCATCTCACCAGATATGTGATATGGTAGCTGAGTCTATGAAGAAGTTCCTGCCAGAAGTACAAACCTGTTAGATCTAAGAAACTTGGAAGAAATTTAAGAGATGCTTAGATTTTTTTCCCTTTGGTCCTATCATTGATGCATGCAGTTCTTCAGGGAACTAATGCTAGTACACAGCATTTGCTAAAAAGTTCTCTATTGAGATTGGCAAATGATACATGGTGTTCTCCTCCCCGGAATTTGATATGGTCTGTGGTATTCTGCCTCATCACTCCATATCATTGATGATGTGAGTATAAGCCTTCTACTCCAACATACAATATGCTGCTCTATGCACCCAGCCTATGTCTCTGATCTCATTGATGGGCATTCAGGAAACTGCATCACTCCCATGCCCCCTGTAGATCTCACTGCATCACCCCTTGTGTCTCCACTGGCATCCTTTGGACAAATGACTATAAACGGAAGGAGTGTGTACAGAGAAGGGAATGGTCATAAACTGACCAGCTGATATTTCTCTGGGTTTGTGTCTCAATGGAAACATGATACAGAAAAGCTGGTGGCTTATGTGCTGCCATGTAAATGTCAAGAAGGAAAATATTCAGGAGATTTTGAGGTTCTCCAGTAATTCAATTTTAAACTCACTCTCTATTTCCTGGGACTAATCTAAGGTTCTCATAAGATTTCATCTACACTTTTGTGCACTCTTTTTATAGCACTTATTCTTCTCATGGTGCTCTCTCAGACTCTCTGTCTGCCTCTGTCTGTCTTACTGACTCTCTCTTTTTCCTCTCTCTCTCTCTCTCTCTTTCTCTCTCTCTCTCTCTCTATCTCTCTCTCTGTGTGTGTATGTCTCTTTGTCTGTGTTTAGATTCAAAGTCCTAAGAAACAGCAAAGCAAGCTTGATCCCAGGCCATCAATAGACAAAAACTCCATAAAGGGAGGGAAACAAACTACCCAAAGCTTGAAGTCGTAGGTCTTCAGATGGTGTTAAGGTGGATAAATGCACTTTTCTGAGAGATACCAAGGATTATCAGCATCAAAGAAGGAAGATTCCCTAAATCCAATATCTTATTTTAGATTTCTATCCTCTAGAACAAAGAGTCTGTAAATTTATGTTTTGTTAAGCCTCTTAGTGTACAGTGTTGATGGCAGGCCCCTGGAAAGTTATACACTGGAGCCTATGTTATACCAGATTTCTATTTGAGGAAGCGCTTTAGCAGAGAATGCACTTCAAACGAGTGATCTTACACCACTCTTCTGGATGCTAGGTCAGTCTTGATGCAGATGCTCTGCTTAAAGCATATTTTATTTCAGTGGACAGAGTAGCTATAGAGATGTCAACACCAACTGAGTTAAGGAGATCCCAATGGCAAAAAATAAAGAAATAAAAATAGAACAGTAAACAGGACTGATCTTCGGACTAACTTGAGCTAAAAAATTACTTTGAGATTGTAGCAGCTATGATATCATATCAAGACAGCCAAAAAGCTGCTGTCTTGCCACAACTCAGATAAGAATTCATCACCTAACTTGGTTAAGAACGGAATGCTTTTATTTTGTATCCCAGTCTGGAAAAGTGGGACTATTGACATCAGTAAGAAAGAGCCTTCGTTTTTAACTACTTTTTATGGCACTTACTCTTCTCATTGCACTCTCTCAGATGCTCTGTCTCTCTGCCTCTGTCTGTCTGTCTGACTGACTGTGTGTGTGTGTGTGTGTGTGTGTGTGTGTGTGTGTGTGTGTGTGT
>NW_026596089.1:3898972-3911882 GCF_907164565.1 Psammomys obesus | reverse complement strand
TGTGTGTGTGTGTGTGTGTGTGTGTGTGTGTGTGTGTGTGTGTGTGTGTGTGTAAACTAGGGTCTTCTTAAGATTGCCATCCAGGAACACAGGAAGAAAGGATATAATTTTCCTTAGAATATAGGACAACAAAACCATGTACCATTATTATTATACTCTAGATTCTCTTCATCTTTTACTTTTTCTACATTAAATATTTATCAATGTTTTTATCTAGCACGTTAAGAACACACCAGAGCAGTTTTATTGAAATTGTATTTGTCTGTAGCCACAGTCCTGACCTACACACCTGCACATCCATCTGCCACTCAGGCTCCAGTTTCCTCAACATACTCTGAGGCCTTCTAGATGAGGAACATGGCCATGAATAGATTCTTGAAGATTCAAGGGAGCACTGAAGCACCTCTTTTAGCCTCTCTTATGCTGTTATACAAATACAAATCGCCCTAGATAGGATGATCTAGAGGACAAATATTTGTTTCTTAAAGTTATTGAGACTCAGAGGTTCAAGGTCCAGGGTTCAGCATCTAGTTAGTTCATTCTTGATGAGTCATGCCATGGTAGATGGAAGGCAAAAGAGCAAGGGAACAGCAAGCATTAATTGTTTTATATGATAAACCCACTCTGCTGAGAATATGTCTTGATAGTGGTTTTATTCCACTGAAGGGCACAGGCTCCACAAACTCTAATACCTCTTGGACATAAAGTTTCCAGCATATGAGCTTTCAAACAGTACTAGCATTGAAGCAGATCTCCACATCTACCTCAGCTTCACAGACAGAGGCAAAACCAGTCGAATCTACTAAGAATGCTTTTCCGTTACTTCCTAGTTCACTGCAGGAAGAGGAACTAGCCCTGAGGATTCTGCTAAGGCACTGAGGAGCTGGAACCCTTTGGCATCTTTTCTTCCTACCTATCTCTCTCAGAACTCTTGACACAGTTACTGTCCTCTATCAACCTGTGCCCTCTTTTTTTTTTATTTTTTTTAATTCAGAATCAGAGAGGGGAGGATGAAGCTCAGTTGGTTGCTTAGTATGCATTAGGCCCTGGGTTTGATCCTCAGCACCACATACTATGGTATGATGACATCAACCTTCAATTCCAGAACTTGGGAGATAGAAACAGGGTGGTTGAAAGAGTCTAAAATCATCCTTGATTATATAGAACATTTGAGGCTATCTACATGAAACCCTGTCAAAATAGTAAGAGGAGGAAGAAAATGAAAAAGAATAATTAGAGAAGAAAGTAGTTGGGGAGAGGAAAAGGATGTGGGGAAGAGGAAGAAAAAGAAGAGGAGGAAGAAGAGGAAGGGGAGAAGGTGACAATAGTGGTAGGCCCCACTTGACATTGAAAAAACTTATTTCCTGACAGTGCTAACACTGTCCAACACCTTTTGCTCCCAGGGGAATGGCACCAGTATAGGGATTCCAGGTTGTCTCCCAGTCACAGCCGTGGTGCTCAGCTCCCTTCCCACAAGAAAGAAAACAAAGCAGCCTTACTCTTTTAACTGGTATCTTGCTTCAGCCCACAGCCTGGTCTTGCCTGGTTCATTTCTTCTCTAGAAAAGTTTCCATAATACAGGATGAAATTATTATTATTATTATTATTATTATTATTATTATTATTATTTCTCTGTTTTCTTAAAAGTTGATAAGGAAACACATGCATCACTAATCATGTTCAACCACTTATCATGACTTGTGTTACAATAGCCCAACACTAAGGAATTCATAATATCTTCTATTTAATGTGAAAGGATTTTAGGGTGAAATAGTCTCACAGTGTTTTCTAGCAACAAGAATCTCTTTTTTCCTGACAGAATTACTTTAGCATTGACTGAACGTGCTCCATGTGTCACCCACAAGTTTGAGCAGTTTTGTTTTATATTCATCTTTTCATTTATAATGCTATGATGACTTGACCCACACAATCTCCCAGTTCCAGACAATACAAATATAAAACTGTGTGCAAGTTGCTTAATATATTTAAAATCTCCATAAAGGCCTCTCACAAAAATTAAAACTTTCTTTTTTTATGCCAATACCATGCAGTTTTTATTACTATTGCTCAGTAGTACAAGTTGAGATCGGGGATGGAGATACCTCCAGATGATCTGTTGTTGTACAGGATTGTTTTGGAGATTCTGGGTTTTTTGTTTCTCCATATGAAGCTGAGAATCTTTCTTTCAAGGTCTGTAAAGAACTGAGTTGGTATTTTGATGGGAATTGCATTTAATCTGTAGATTGCTTTTGGCAGGATGGCCATTTTCACAATGTTAATCCTACCAATCCATGAGCACGGGAGATCTTTCCATCTTCTGAGATCTTCTTCAATTTCTTTCTTCAGAGACTTGAAGTTTTTCTCAAACAGGTCTTTCATTTGCTTGGTTAGTGTCACCCCAAGGTATTTTATGTTATTAGTGGCTATTGTGAAGGGTGTTGTTTCCCTAGTTTCTTTCTCGGCCCTTTTCTCTTTGGTGTACAGGAGGGCTTCTGATTTTTTTGAGTTGATTTTGTATCCTGCCACTTTGCTGAAGGTGTTTATCAGCTGAAGGAGTTCTCTGGTTGAATTTTTAGGGTCGCTCATATATACATGTAACAGAAAGGATGATCAATGGAACCGCATAGAAGACCCAGAAATAAACCCACACACATATGAATATTCAATTTTTGACAAAGAAGCCAAAACCATTCAATGGAAAAAAAGACATCATCTTCAACAAATGGTGCTGGTCTAACTGGATGTCTACATGCAGAAAAATGAAAATAGATCTATATTTATCACCCTGCACAAAACTAAAGTCCAAGTGGATCAAAGACCGCAACATAAAACTAGATACTCTAAATCTGTTAGAAGAAAAAGTGGGGAACAGCCTAGAATTCATTGGCACAGGAGACAACTTCCTGAACAGAACACCAACAGCACAGGCTCTAAGAGCAACAATCAATAAATGGGACCTCATGAAACTGAGAAGCTTCTGTAAAGCAAAGGACATTGTCATCAAAACAAAACAACTGCCTACAGATTGGGAAAGAATCTTCACTAACCCTTTATCTGACAGAGGACTAATATCGAATACATACAAAGAATTAAAGAAGCTGAAAAGCAGCAAACCAAGTAATCCAATTAAAAAATGGGGAACAGAGCTAAACAGAGAATTCTCGACAGAGGAATATCGAATGGCAGAGAAACACTTAAAGAAATGCTCATCCTCATTAGCCATCAGGGAAATGCAAATCAAAATGACCCTGAGATATCACCTTACACCCATCAGAATGGCCAAGATGAAAAACTCAAGGAACAACACATGCTGGAGAGGTTGTGGAGAAAGGGGAACCCTCCTCCACTGCTGGTGGGAATGTAAACTGGTACAACCACTCTGGAAATCTATCTGGCGCTTTCTAAGACAATTAGGAATAGTGCTTCCTCAAGACCCAGCTATACCACTGCTAGGTATATACCCAGAGTTTGCTCAAGTACACAAAAGGGATATTTGCTCAACCATGTTTATAGCAGCTTTATTTGTAATAGCCAGAACCTGGAAACAACCCAGATGTCCATCAACGGAGGAATGGATACAGAAATTGTGGTATTTTTACACAATGGAATACTACTCAGCAATCAAAAAGGAGGAAATCATGAAATTTGCAGGCAAATGGTGGGATCTAGAAAAGATCATCCTGAGTGAAATATCCCAGAAGGAGAAAGACAAACACGGTATATACTCACTTATATAGACCTATAAGATGTGATAAACATAATGAAATCTGTACACCTAAAAAAGATAATCAAGAGAGCAGACATAGGGTAAGATGATCAATCCTCGTTTAGAAAGACAGAAGGGATGTGCATTGAACGTATGACAGAAATCTACGGAGTGCATTTGAAAGACTCTAACTAGCAGTGTTTTCAAAGCAAAGACTCATGACCAAACCTTTGGCAGAGTACAGGGAATCATAAGAAAGAAGGGGAGTTAGTCTGATGGGGAAAGGATAGGAGCTCCACAAGGACCAAATATATCTGGGCACAGGGTCTTTTCAGAGACTGACATTCAACCAAGGACCATGTATGGATATAACCTAGAACCTCTGCTCAGATGTAGCCTGTGGTAGCTCAGTAACCAATTGGTTTCCCATAGTGAGGGGAACAAGGACTATTTCTAACAGGAACTCAATGACTGGCTCTTTGGCCTCCCCACCCCCCAAGGGAGGAGCAGTCCTGTTAGGCCACAGAGGAGAGCTTTGCAGCCAGTCCTGAAGATACCTGATAAAACAGGATCAGATGAATGGGGAGGAGGTCCCCCCTATCAGTGGACTTGGAAAGGGGCAGGGTGGAGATGAGGGAGGGAGGGTGGGATTGGGAGGGAATGAGGGAGCGGGATACAGCTGGGATACAGAGTTAATAAAATGTAACTGATAAGAAAAAAATAAAATTCAAAAAAAATTAAAACTTTCTGTGACTATGCTTCTATAGTTGGACTAGACCTTATATTATATTTACAGAACATATCACATGATTATGTATTTCATTTTTGTTCTAGGATATTGGATGCTTTCTTCATTTTATCTTGTTTTTCTAAATTTTTAATATCTTGAATTAATTCGATTATAAAATAAATTTGCGAATATGACCAAAGCAACAGTTATTGTGAAATGGTAAACTGTCACAATGAGGTGAATTCTCATGCCGCATTGTCTAGCACAGCAAGTTTGCTTAAGATGACCATGGTGTGATATTTCTGAATCCCCAACAAAAGTGCTTTTATTTGTGATATTTCTGAATTCCCATCAAAAGTGCTTTCATTTAAACATTGAGCAACAACTAGCCTGGTCAAATACTCCTGGGAAGCAATTTCCAGAGCACAGGCCCTAACCAACTTTAGGTAAAGATCACTCCTAGAATCAGAAGAGAAAGTTAATTATCATTAGCAATGACCTGATACAGGACAAGATAAAATAGATGCTGGTCTCTTTTGGAATTTGTTCTAGAAGGAATCTTATTTTAATAAATATTTCATTTAAAAAGTATTGCTGATGAGGCATGTGCCATATAAAATCTAAGTTCTCAGCCTGCTATTCTAAATGTCATGCAAATATAGAAACTCAAATTGAAATATTTATCTGAAATTTTACTGTCAACAGGCAAACTTGGGCTAATGGAATTTTTGTTGTTGTTGCCATGATGGGAGGATTTGGTTCAGGGAATGCAGTTTAATATTTGCTTGAAACAATTCAGGAGATATTTGGAGTCTTTTAAGTCCCAGCATTCACCACCAACCACATAATCATTTCTCTTAGGAAATGGCTCTCAAAAAGCTACCACATCTTGAGAAAGATGTTATATGAAAGCATGGGTAATAATAATAATAAAAAAGGGCATTATAATTGATTTGTTCAAACAAAATGAGCAATTTGTAAGATTTTGTGCCCAAAGGAAATGAAAATGGTGTGTAAAGACTATTGAGAAGGAAAAGGAGAAAATTAAATTTCTAGAGCGTGGACACCGGACAACACTTCTGTTCTCCCTGGCTGTTATGTGACTCAACCTCACTGGCTCATTTACAAAACTCACTATCACTTTGAGAGTGTATATTTAAGGAGCAAAACATATTAAACCTGGAAAAGAGATTTAATTAATAAGTTGGCTACTATGATATGTAATTTGGAATACAGATATTCCAAATACAGAAGAAAGCTGAAAGAAGTGGGAAAGGAAAAGAAGGCCTTGCCTCACTCTTGCCTTGGCTTTTGCTGGTTACCCAAACTTAAACATACCTTATAAATAAGAAGGATAACAACTATTTCTGTCACACAGCCAAAATGAATGGAGTGTGAGGTAAATGTCAGAAACATTGGAGACCTCCCCTCCATGATGCAGGAAGCTCTAGTATGCAAAATTCTACTAGAAATTTCTCTATTCCATTTTCCATTCTGCATCTATTAGTGGACCAAGACCTTGGGCACATATGATTAGATCATGAGTTAAAGCCTATGGGATAGAACTATTCATTATAGAAATGTGGGTCTCCTCTTTTTTGGGGAACTGATGGCTACCAGTCCATGAGGGCAAGGGGAACAGAGATGGGGGCATGGTTCCCATGGCCACAAGTATAATAGATTAATTCCTGGGACCATCTTCAGAAAAGAAGTTCAACTTCATTTGGGGTGAACAGGAGTTATATAGAACTTTGGGGAGGAAGTAGGGATTTTCAGGATGGATATACATCATTGGCTGAGGGCTTACAGTACTGGAACGCTCACTTACATGGAGAGGAATCCCAGGTTCTTGCTGAGCAAGTTCTTATTTGGAGAAAGGACTTATTAGGAGGAATTTCCCTAAGGGCTACTTGACATTCCTCAGATAGAGGGTGTGGGGTTCCCATCTCTCTCCAGGAAGAGAAAAGGAAGCCCTGCTGTCAAAGGTAGTCCTATATTTCGTACCAAACTCAGGACTTTCCAATCATGATGGACTACCACTTAGAAGCACTGTTTCCCAATATAAAAAACCTATAATTTAGGATTTTCTACAGTGAAAGCTTTTCTGACACTGCCATGGTCCAACTGCCAGATAGATAACCGTAGTTCCCCAGCCTAATTCGCACATGCTTCGCTACTTCCCCAGGATCACACATCTTGGGCCACTGAGCTGTAATTTCTGGGGCCAACCTTTCCACTATTGTCACAGTGCCTTGTGTCCTAGCACTGAGAATTCCAGGGTCAAACTAAAACATGACCTTATGGCACACCATCTTCCCTTTGCAGAGAAAACTGTCATTCGGAGTTGTAAAGAAGTTACTCAAGGTCACTGAGCTAAATGAGGTTCTTAGACCATATGTGCCTTCCACATCACCACCCAGCCAACTATTAATTTATATTCTCAACCATTCTAAAAGGAATTTGAGATTTTGAAGTTAATAAGTGAACTCTCGTGTTTAAATCAGCCCCCTGTGCATTTTTGTGGTAGGAATAAATTCCACTGAGGTCAACTCTAATGACGAGTTTGCCTTCACTGTTAAAGATCTAGACATTTGTGTTGTGGTGAATTTGCCAAAAGGCCAAGTTCCATAACATCACTTTAAACAATCAGAGACCTTTCCCAGGCCTGGGAACATGATGGAAAAGTGTGGCTGTAAGTATTTAGGAACCTGCTTCTGGGCTGCCTAGCAACCTACTATATCATCATGTGTCATCGGCCACACCTGGAAGGCATGGTTACCTTCCTCCTTAAAGGGACCAGCCTGGCATGTGGTTCCTCTCTTGGCCTCTTGGCCTTTTGCCTCTTGCTCCTCTTGCCCCCTCTAGCCCTCTCCCCTTTCTCTGTCTGGGCACCCCTCTCTCTTTTCCCTCATCATGTCCTGCTCTCCCTTCTCTCTCTCTTCATCTCCATCTAATAAACCTCTTTCATATAAAATGTGTTGTGAGCCTAATTGACATTATTTAATTTGTCACCAACTGTGGTGTTGAAACGCCAGACGGTCTCCTGGTTTTGCCAGAATCCCTTTCGGACTACAATGGATGGCTACAGCAGATTTTTTTCTGCGCTATCTATGCCTGAAAAACTTTACTTTTCCTCAACTGCCGTACCACGCATGGCACATCTGTCCCCTCGGACTTGTTCCCTGCCAGTGCTCCGAACTCCAGGGACTCATGCCAGGCCAAAATCAGCTTGGAAAATCGCGGGTGCTCTGTGCTCCGAACCCGAGGGACACAAAATCGGCCCAAATATCAGCTTGGGAAAATTGCTGGCGTGCTTCTTCAGACAGACACACTCGCTTCTAGGTAAGATATTGCTGGGGACCCTGTGCACACACAGATGGCTTTAGATTACACCACTGCCTAAGGCTCCACAGGCGAGATTTAAAATTTCCCACACAACGCCTGCTGCTAGAGGCTGGCTTGCAGATAAGGTTTTCAGCTGCGCAGACTTCCATGACAAACGCAGAGAGTTTTAAACCAGGCCGGTACAGCCATCCCAAGAGCAAGCACCTGGTCTTGCTGTGCAGCAACAGTCGCGCATGCACGTGGCAAGGAGCCATGTTGATTTTAAATAGAGAAGTCACGCCACATGCTCACCCCTCCCCCACTCTTGGAAAGCTCCAAGCTCCATTTGTTCTAAACACTGGCTTCCAATATTCTGACCTCTAAGTTGCTACTTTCAAGCTTTAAAAAATCTTTTCTTCCTGGTTTCTGTATACCCTGCTCTTAAATATATGTATATATAATATTATATAATATAACATAATGTAACATAATATAATATAATATATTATGTTTTGTATATTTTATATACATATATATATAACTTTCTCTTTGGGTTTACATTTATAGGACTTCCTTAATCCTAACTAATTGTTTATTTTATCTCCTTTTAGATTAGGACAAGAAGCCTCATTTTAAATTGGTATGGATTTTTATAAAAATCCGAAGTTACATTTTACTATCTCTATAATTCAACCCTGCTTCAAAATAAATACTATATAATGCTAAAATTTCAAAGTTATAAATTTCTATTCAAATTAAGTTAATTTAAAATGCACGTCTAGATTTCCTTATTTTTCATTGCTGAGTAATATTCCATTGTATAGATGTACCACAGTTTCTGCATCCATTCTTCAGTTGAGGGGCATCTGGGTTGTTTCCAGCTTCTGGCTATTACAAATAAAGCTGCTACAAACATGGTTGAGCAAATGTCCTTTTTGTGTACTTGAGCCTCTTTTGGGTATATGCCTAGGAGTGGTATGGCTGGATCTTGAGGAAGCGCTATTCCTAGTTGTCTAAGAAAGCACCAGATTGATTTCCAGAGTGGTTGTCCAAGTTTACATTCCCACCAGCAGTGGAGAAGGGTTCCCCTTTCTCCACAACCTCTCCAGCATGTGTTGTCACTTGAGTTTTTCATCTTGGCCATTCTGATGGGTGTAAGGTGAAATCTCAGGGTTGTTTTGATTTGCATTTCCCTAATGGCTAATGAGGTTGAGCATTTCTTTAAGTGCTTCTCTGCCATTCAATATTCCTCTACAGAGAATTCTCTCTTTAGCTCTGTTCCCCATTTTTTAAGTGGATTACTTGGTTTATTGCTTTTCAGCTTGTTTAGTTCTTTATATATATTGGATATGAGTCCTCTGTCAGATAAAGGGTTGGTGATGATTCTTTCCCAATCTGTAGGCAGCCGCTTTGTTTTGATGACAGTGTCCTTTGCTTTACAGAAGGTTTTCAATTTCATGAGGTCCCATTTATTGATTGTTGCTCTGAGAGCCTGTGCTGTTGGTGTTCTGTTCAGGAAGTTTTCTCCTGTACCAATGAGTTCTAGGGTATTCCCCACTTTTTTTTCTAGCCGATTTAATGTGTCTGGTTTTATGTTGAGGTCTTTGATCCACTTGGACTTCAGTTTTGTGCAGGGTGATAAGTATGGATCTATTTTCATTTTTCTACATGTAGACATCCAGTTGGACCAGCACCATTTGTTGAAGATGCTATCTTTTTCCATTGTATGGTTTTGGCATCTTTGTCAAAAATCAGGTGTTCGTAACTGTGTGGGTTTATTTCTGGGTCTTCTATTCGATTCCATTGATCCACCATTCTGTTTCTATGCCAGTACCATGCAGTTTTTATAACTGTTGCTCTACAGTACAGCGTGAGATCAGGGATGGAGATACCTCCAGAAGATCTTTTATTGTAGAGGATTGTTTTAGCAATTTTGGGTATCTTGTTATTCCATACGAAATTGAGAATTTTTCTTTCCAGGTCTGTAAAGAATTGTGTTGGTAACTTGATGGGAATTGCATTAAATCTGTAGATTGCTTTTGGCAAGATGGCCATTTTTACTATGTTAATCCTGCCAAGCCATGAGCATGGGAGATCTTTCCATCTTCTCATATCTTCCTCTAATTCTTTCTTCAGAGACTTGAAATTTTTTTCATACAAGTCTTTGACTTGCTTGGTTAGGGTTACACCAAGGTACTGTATGTCATTTGTGGCTATTGTGAATGGTGTTGTTTCTCTAATTTCTTTCTCAGCCCTTTTGTCTTTTGTATACAGGAGTGCTACTGATTTTTTTTTGAGTTAATTTTGTATCCTGCCACTTTGCTGAAGGTGTTTATCAGCTGTAGGAGTTCCCTGGTATAGTTTTTGGGGTCACTCATATATACTATTAGTTAATTTTGAATCCGGCCACTTTGCTGAAGGTGTTTATCAGCTGTAGGAGTTCCCTGGTAGAGTTTTGGGGGCCCCCCTGTATACTATCATATCATCTGCAAATAGTGATAATTTGACTTCTTCCTTTCCCATCTGTATCCCCTTGATCACCTTCAACTGTCTTATTGCTCTAGCAAGGACTTCCAGCACTATGTTGAAGAGATATGGAGAGAGTGGGCAGCCTTGTCTTGTCCTTGGGGAAATTTTCTTCAATGATTTTGTTGAAAATATTTTCTGGGTCTTGGAGAAGGGAATCTTCTTTTTCCTCTATTCCTATTATTCTTAGGTTTTGTCTTTTCATATTGTCTTGGATTTCTTGGATGGTCTGTGTCAGGAATTTTTTGGATTTAACATTTTCTTTGACAGATACATCAATTTCTTCCATTGTATCTTCTACACCTGAGATTCTTTCTTCCATTTCTTGTATTCTGTTGGTTATGCTTACCTCTGTAGTTCCTGTTTTCTTCCCTAAATTCTTCCTCTCCATTATTTCCTCCATTTGTGTTTTCTTTATTTTTTCTAGTTCTATCTTCAGGTCTTGAGTTGTTTTGTTTACTTCCTTCACCTGTCTGCTTGTATTTTCCTCTTTTTCTTTTATTTCCTTCAACTCTGTCTCTTTTATTTCTTTCAGTGATTTAATTATTTCTTCTCTGAAGGCCACAAGCTGTTTGGCTGCATCTTCCCGTATTTCTTCACGGATGGCCATAATCTGCTTGTCTTTATCTTCCTCCATTTCTTTACATATAGCCATGATCTGTTTGGTTTTATCTTCCTCTAATTCTTTATGTATTTTATTTGTTTCCTCTATTATCCTCTTCATCAACATAGATGTAAGGTCATCTTCTTGATTTTCTATTATGCTGCATTGTCCAGGGCTGTTTGCCCCTGGACGGCTGGGTTCTGGAGATGCCATATTGCTCTGTCTTTTGTTGGTTGAGCTTTTACCCTGACCTCTACCCATTGGGCTGATTTAGGTGTTGGCTGTTAGTTTCTGTGCTTCCTGGAGTCCTGAGGTAGGGAGTACCCCTTGGCCGGAAGATTATTTTTTTCTGAAGGAGTCCTTCTCTGCTTTTTGGTTATGGTCACTGTATGGCCAGTGTTTCTCAGGAGTTGCCACTGCTCACCTCAGGTTTATAGCCCTGAGTAGTAACTGTGGTCTATGTTAGGCAGGGGGGATCTCCATAGAAGTTCTCAAGACAGCTACGCCACTGCTGGGTTTCTTGTTATAAATTTAGTGTGCTGCTGCTCACTAAATTTCCATGTACAGTCCTCTTGAAGAACCTTCTGATTCCCTAGATGTGGGGTTTTCTCCCAACAGGGAAACTCAGTCTGTTATCCTGGGGTGCACAGTTCTGTCCGGGAAAGTGGGAGGTGCACTCAGCAAGTCTCTGGGCCAGAGGCTGATTGCTCTGCTCTGGACCTGAAGAATGTGCACCTAGGTTGAGTTGGCACCTGGGGGCCCTGCTCTGGTCTGGAGGCTGGGTGCCTCACTCTGGACCAGAAGCTGTGTGTCTCTGTCTGGGATGGCGGCTGCAGGCACTGCTCTGGTCCAGACGCTGTGGGTGCAGCCCTCTTGAAGGACCAGGGATTCCCACAGTTTTGACAGTCTAGCTAGGGATAACTGGTTGATCCTTGGCACAGTATCTGAGGGCTGCTGTAATGGCTCTCTGGCTTTTGTAGGTCTGAGGATGCAGCTGTGTGTCCCAGTGCCCTAGGGGAACTCAATAATGGCGGCAGAGCATAGCGCTCCTGCCTACTTTAGAGTCTAGAGTCTGAGCGAATCCAGGAAGTGTTTTGGTGCTGGGTGTCCTAAGCATTAGAGCTGATGATCCCCTCCTCTGGGCGTTTCCTCCTGCCAGAGACACGCAGTCTTTGCTTTGGGGACCGCTGTTCTGTCTGGGGTGGTGAGTAGAACCCACAGGCACAGATGCCCACTTGTGGCTCCGCCTTTCTGGCAGTTCGGAGCCTTGGCTGCTGCCTAAACTGGGTAATTTTCCCTAGACCATTTCGGGGTGGGGGTGTCGGCTGAGTGCTCTGAGAACAGACCAGCCGTTTCCCTCCCTGTGAGTTTGCACCTGCCAGTGAAACGCAGTCTCTGGTGCCTGGTGCTCTGGTGCCCACAGTTCTATCTGAGGCGGTGAATCAGGCGCGCAGGCAGGGCTCCGTGCAGGCACCTGGGTCCCGGCTCTGGGTCAGCGCTGGCTCTTGGGGCGCCCGCGGAACCCAAGTCTTTTCCAGGGGATATCTAGGTAACCTGAGGTCAGTCCCAATCGTTTCCTGCTCCGTGGGGTTATCTCTCGACTGGGAAATCCAGTCTATGGTGTTGTGGGCCCACAGTTCAGTCTGGGACCATGACCAGATCACGCTGGGGTGTAGCTCTGGGCTGGTGACCAAGCGCCTGGCGGAACCGGGATCTCTTCCCGAGGTTTAGCCGGGTGAGTTAAAGCTGATTGAATCCCCTACCGTGGGGTATCCTCTCACCTGTGAAACACAATCACTTGTGTTTTATGCCGCGAGTTCTGATTGCTGGTCACTGTGCCAATCCTGCTGTGCTGCTCCTCATAATGAGAGTCCTCCTGGCGCCGCCATCTTGCCGATTCCTCTCAAAAGTTTTAAATGTACACCTAAAGAATTTTCTTCATAACCTACTTAACTTTATCTTTTGCCTACATATATATGTATATGTATATGTATATGTATATGTATATGTATATGTATAT
>NW_026596089.1:3882840-3898962 GCF_907164565.1 Psammomys obesus | reverse complement strand
TATATGTATATGTATATGTATATGTATATGTATATGTATATGTATATGTATATGTATATGTATATGTATATGTATATTTCAGTAGCCTACCAGACACAGATGTTTCCTATATCCACAACAGCGCCAAAGCAGCTACCATAAGTGTTACAGTCTGACCTCATAGACTTCCATCAAGCAAGACCTGCACTTTATCCTCCCAGCCATGGATGTCCTCACAGACCCTGGACAGCATCAAAGCAGCCTGTTCTTGCTGGACTTGGCTAGCATTTCAGCCTTTTGACCCCCCTACAAAACCCCCTACAAAACTTCTAGCAAGAAATAGCTAGAAGAAAATCTATTCCCATTATTGACTTATTATTAACAAAGGGCTGGAATGGTATGCTTCAGGACCAGGACAAGCAGCTCCAGGTTCTCCCAGTGTTCCACAGTCCCTACCTGCTGCCTTGCATGGCTGGCAACTTTCTACTGGCAAACTCTACCCTAAATTTTTCGGGGAAGAGGCTCCCCTTCCTCCTCTTGACCATTTTGTTGCTATCATTTCTTCTCTCTCTTTTAACCCCTTGCATGGCAACCAAGAGCTGCTTCTAATGAACCTAAATTTATATGCTTTAACTTACCTTATATGAGAAGCATCCCAAGTTCCTCATTTTTTTAATTATAAGAAAAGGGAGGAATGTAAGTATTTAGGAACCTGCTTCTGCGTTGCCTAGCAACCTATGATGTCATCATGTGTCACCAGCCAGGTGGCCACACCTAGTAGGCATGGTTACCTTCCTCCTTAAAGGGACCAGCCTGGCATGTGGTTCCTCTCTTGGCTTCTTGGCCTCTTGCCTCTTGCTCCTTTTGCCCCCTCTAGCCCTCTCCCCTTTCTCTGTTGGGGTGCCCCTCTCTCTTTCCCTCCATCATGTCTTTCTCTCCCTTCTCTCTCTCTCTTCATCTCCATGTAATAAACCTCTTTCATATAAAATCTGTTGTGAGTCTAATCATCATTGTTTAATTTGTCTTCAACAGTGGCTTCCACGGGCGTCTGTGTGCCCAGGTACTGTAGGTAGTGCCACTTGCAGACTATGTAGCACTGAGACTGCAGTCCAGCTACAATTATCCTCAGCTCAGGCACCAGAGAGCTGTGTGAGCCAGTCTTCCGATGCATCTCTCCCTTATCTTGCCCTACTTCAGTGTTACTCCACTGCTAGTGGGCAGAAGCATCCCTAGTTTCTGCCAGCAGATCTTGATTTCATTTGTATCACTGATACAATCAACCCTCCTTCCTAGACTGAAAAAAGTCTGTCTGGATCTTTTTACTGAAGAACTTTGAAATTTTCTATTTTAGCGGGTCTATTTACTGGCTCTCTATGTAGATCATTATCCCCAGCATCCTGATTAATGCTGGGATTGCTCCTAACAATGGACATAGGCTGTTTTTCCATCTATGCTTCCAAAAGCAGTATTTTTATTTCACTAAAAGACGAGGAAATTTTCCTCATATGTCTTAGTCTTTTTTCATTTGGTTCAATCTTTGTTAATATGCTGGTATATGAGAATACACTTGGTGAATACAGAGCTGATCACCAACATTTAGCAACCATGTTTTTAAACATGTTTCTCCAGTCTATCTAAATGTCAGTTTCCATTCTAAGGCTAGCTGAATCTACTCTGTGGTGTCTAAGGAAATATATATTCAGCACATAGTATATATCTACTTTGGTACAGTAATAAGTGTTTAAAAATTTATCTATTGCTATTTATTAAAAGCATTCTCATTATCAAAGTGAGAATATGTAAACTGTACTTTGTATAGTAGAGTATAGGAGGATCGTTATTTATCCAAAACACCTACATGGATTAATGGATTCAGCTTCCAATTAGTTTCACTGGGTTTTCTGTATTCCAATTGTTCTCTTTGCAATTAATATATTCCTGCATTAATCTGGTTACACCCTATGCAAAATTCCAGTGTATCCTGCCGTATAATTCAAGCACATATTATTCATCTTGAAGCTGCCTACTTCTATTGTAAGACAATGAAAAGGACTGGGAAGAGAGTTCAGTCTGTAAACTACTTGCCACACAAGCATGGGGATCTCTGTTGGATTCCCAGAACCCACATTAAAAAGGCAAAGCATGACAATATGTGTTTATAGCCCCAGCACTGAGAAGGCAGAAGCAAGCAGATCCCAAGGTTCAATAGCCAGCCAGCTTCACATAATTGCTGAGCTCCAGGCCAGAGGAAGACCCTGTCTGAAAAAAAAAAAGGGGAAAGATGCTGAGTAAAATACCTGAGATGGTTCTTTGACCTTCATGTGTAACTGCAAATACTTGTATGCACACACACACACACACACACACACACACACACACACACACTGTAAATACTAACTATAAAGAGTCCAGCAGAGTTTAGGGCATAATTTGACACAGTAAGTCTTGCTTTGCCCCCTTTTCTTTAAGTATTGCCCAGTTCATCTACAACTCCCTACAAATCAATGCTTCCTAGACCTTTGTAGTATTTCTCATCTCCATCCACTATTATCTTGTCTATCAAAACTTGCTGTTTCATTCAAGTCCAACTCAATGTTAATGTTCCCATAGTTCTTTGTTTGTAATTTTCACTGGATATAATCTTATGATTTTATGGATATTTAAAAAAATTTGGTTACTTTATTGTTCTCTCCTCGGACTCTATAAATATCCCATAATGCTTTTGAAATATAACTTAGAGGCCAACACATTTCCAGGCTTAGAAACTGATTCTGGCTTGGATAAGTAAAAGAAAATCATGGGCTTCAAAGTCCAGCAGACAGAAGTATTATTCTTATCTCTGAGATTTCACAAATGATCAACCTTGGACAATTAACATCAATAAGAATATCACTTATAAAAGATTGTTAATATCAATCTTTTGAAGATATTTTCTATAGATTATAAATAACAGGAAAAAAATCAGTCTCCTAGCAAACAGGGTACATTAAGCAAATGGCAAACCTTATTTCATTAATGAATTGGGGAAAGTACCCTGTGTTTGCTGAGAGTCCATCCATACAGGTGATCTGATATCTAGATCTCAATGTCAGCCAAGGCTTACTGTCAACCCAAGGTGTCATTTTGCCCTGAGAAGCCAAGTCAAGAACCAGTATTGTATTCATAAAGGCAACAACTCAAATGGAAAGTTCTTTTGGCTCAGTTGTCATAGCTGGTTTCCTCTGTGAGAAAATGGGCTTTACCTTGTTTAATAATGAGCTGTCCCATAATCTTCTAATCAGAGGATGAGGAGTTTACATCCTCACTTTGTAACAGATGAACATGAGACTAGGGCATTTGTCTAAATATCTCAAACCTAGTTAATGTGGTTTGAACACAGAAAGGAACCTGGTATACCATTAGGGCATTAAGCATAGTTTTGTGTCTTTTGTAGCCTTTTCACCTTAGTTAATGCCCTATCCACTACAATGGCTTCAAACTCAGTTCAGTTAGGAAGTCCCTTTTGCTTTTAACCCAGAGGATAGGGAATTTACAATGGAGCCAGTAAAATGTGTTTGCATCGTGCAGGTGGTGAGGATGTGTATTGTTCTGCAGCAGAATCAATTTGGTTTATGCATCCAAGCTTTAAAAGAAAAGCTTTTCACAGAGGATAAGACACAGGCATTGCTTTTCTTGTAGAGAGAAAATTGGAGTACAGTTAGATGAAAGCTATGTATAAAAGATAAGAAAACCATTTTAAATTTGCATTGGGATGCTTTTGACATCATATAGGCTCAATCAAAGTGAAGTTCTGCAAGCCTTAGAAAATCAAAGCAGAGGAACACAGAACAATATGCAGCAATGATGTATTTCTCTTTTATCTTTACTTCATTCACGAGGCAATAATGTGTCAGCGTCCTCTGGTTTTTAAATATATATGTGTTTTTTCCACAGAAAATTCAGTTGCGTCAGATGATGTTCATGCTTTTTTAAAATACATGAATTGCTTTGCAATCTATTGACTGGCAAATTTAATTAATTTTTTAGATAAAATTGGAAATCATGATAGATGAAAATTTCCGAGTGAAATATGCAATATTACATAATTTGTGTTTGTGCCATTATGTGATGAATTGTCAATTTGAGATATTTAAAAGCCTATGATAAAAAGTTAAATTCATTGATGCACTTCTTGGAAAAAAGAAAATCCTCTTCTTTACGGTTCAATATTGGGTGAGTCTGCATACTTAATGTAGGGTTTCCCCAACCCCCTTAGGCCTGGCAGTTGGCTCCAACAGAGCTGGAGATTCAGCTCAGGCAGTTGGAGTCTGCCTAGCATGCAGGGGGCTTGCAAAACAGAAAACTAAAACCATTGGAAGAGATAACATCAAGGGAAAGTAAAGGCCATGGTAGGCATGGTTGAATCATCCTCCGGACCTATGAAAACCCAACTCTTTTTTTTATTATTATATTTTTGTTTTTATTAATTACAGTTTCTTCACTTTGTATCACACCTGTAGCTCTCTCCCTCTTCCCCTCCCAATCTCACCCTTTCCTCTTCTCCACCCATCTCCTCCCCCAGTCCACTGATAGGGGAGGTCCTCCTCCTCTTCCATCTACAGATGGTCTCCAGCCAACATAAGCTCTTCATTGGTTACATAGAACAAAGAAAGTAGAAAACATGGAAGACCAAGAACTAAATGGATTTCTGACAGGTAGACAGATAGGAAAAGAAGAAATAAAGAAGCTGAACTTTCAGCTTCTTCCTCACCCTTTTGAACAAAGATGATGGCCTACCAAGCTTTGTTTTCTTGTCTTTCTGGCTGGCAAGTGACTATAAACATTTAAGGCTGGTCCTGAACATATATAACAGAAGTTGTGGTTCTATCGACTCCCCTTCATTTGCTTAATTAGAATTAGGCACCTGCCCTACATCACCCCAAAATACTTAAAACCCTTAGCCTTCAGAGGAAAGTATGGATATGGGGTTCCTCTCCACTCTGTGGACAGTCTTTCTTTGTGTGCTTTGCTGTGTGCATGAGTATGGCGTGCTCGCATGCATGTGTGTATGTGTGTGTGTGTGTGTGTGTGTGTGTGTGTGTGTGTGTGTGTGTGTTACCTGTTGCTTATTTGTGACTGAGATTTTTTTCCTGCCTTTTATCTCTAGTTGGCAGAGAGAACAAACTCAGTCAAGACCCCTAGATGGTAACAGACAGTCTGAAGTCTACCGGAGTCTGTTTCCTGTTACTCCTCGACATCTGGATTCCAGTTAGAGCCAGCATATCCAGCTTCAGACTCCTTGGCAGGCAGCTGTGGTCAATGGCAGGCTTTTTCCTGAGGTAACACAAGCAGAAGTCAGAAAGTTCTCTGAAGAAGTGTGACAACCGCTGGTGGTCCTTTGCTCTTTCTGTTCTTCATGCATGGAACACTGATGTGAATGCTAGAAGCAAGCAGTCTCCTCAACCCTGAGGAGACGAGAGGAAAAAATCCACAGGGACTCTGGGCATCATACAGTTATTTCACTTCTTTTGGACTTCTTGCTTCGTGCACTTCTTATTCTATCAGATGCACACAAAATAAATGTTCATGTTGTAATTGGATAAGTCACAGAACATTGGGTTTTCTGTGACGTGCACTGAGCCTTTTTCCCCTGAATGATAAACTTATTCATCCTACTAAAAAGATTGAAAATTCATGGTTCTCCTTCCTTGTAAAGTCACTCTATGATAGAGACAGATATTATATCTTATCAACATAAGCCTTCTGTACTGATCATGAACATTCTAAAAATGTTCACTATTGTAATTACAATTAAGAATATTTCACTTAGGCCAGATCTTGAAACCATATTTACCAAATGAGCAAAAAAGCCAGGGAAACATTCATATGTAGCCAAAACACCTTCTTTTTACTTTGGTAACAATTCCTAAGGTGATTAAATATTAATGATACATTAATATTAATAGTACATAGACCTACTGGGAAGCATTTACATGGTGTAGATGAAAGTTGTCCTTCCAGATGCAAAAGGCAGAAGCAGCATTTTCAAACTGAGCATCTCAGCGCTTATACAACTTTTTGTGTGAAAAACATTTTTAAATTGAGGTATAATTCATATCTACTAAAAAGCATACATCTCCTGGTTTCAGTTCAGTTACTTCTGTTGACTTTACACTTTCATTTATTGTTAGTCTTTTGAATACCAGCAATGTTAGATCCTTCTCATTATGGATTTAAATTGATTAAAAACTAGGAAAGTTGAAAAGCTTTCTTTGCAAGTCTTTGGTGAAGTATTCAAATCTTTCAACATGTATATTTTTTAGGATTATTCACTTCTTTCTGGACTGGTATGAATTTTTTGTATATTCTGAATGGAAAGGTTTAAACTGCATTATATGTATATCATGTTACATATTAAATATATTATGATCTTTTGTTTTCATTTTGAACTGTCTTTTAAAGAGCCAAACTTACATTTGATGCATTCAGTTTGCTAAGTTTTATTTTATATTTAATTGGAGTTTGTTTTTCCCCTATTTAAAAAATATCTTTCTCCTCAATGTTGTGACCTGGTTTTGTTTGTTTGTTTCTGAGAAAGGGCCTCTAACTCGTGGACATAGGCCACCTACCCAGTTCAACATGCTCAATAGCTAGATCACAGCATTTGTTATTCTTGCCCAGCTTCAGGATTTTTCTTGCTGTAACATAAATGTAATCCATATTACAGCATTTATGTAATCTATAATGCTTTATAGGATTAGCTCTTTCATGTTCTCTCTCTTCCAATTGTTTCTGTATTCATAGTAAAGATAGTCTATTTTTCTTTTCTTTGAATTACTTTGACACAATTCTCAAAGTAAATCAGTTAGCTCTTTCACTGGGAATCATTTGGGTCTATATGAGCACCGTGGTATCTTCCATTGATTCATGCAGGTAGTTCCCAACTGACAGTGGCTTGTTTTTACAATGATGCAAAGTGATACACCTACAGTAGAATTGTCCTTCAATTTTTTATTGTTCTATATATTCCTAGTCTAGTGAAAAGTACTATAATCCTCTCACCTGTGAATGGCAGCAAGAACGTCTCCCAGCTGGCAGCACAGCCCTGAGAGTAAACAAATGACATTCCACACTGTGTTGTTTGGCCAAACTTTTTTATTCAGTATGTAGATTCAGTAAATGCAGTCTCAATTTATCTATTTTGTATGTTCTATGGCTTTCTTAGGATGTAACACCACTGAAGTCAAGGCAACAGTACACATATATTTTAATCTGAAAATCTATAATTATTTTTCTTGATTTTCAGTATTAGCTCAAGTAGTTTAGGTCCCTCAGCTGGGGTGTGTGTGTGTGTGTGTGTGTGTGTGTGTGTGTGTGTGTGTGTGTATGCCTGTGTGTGTTCGTGCCTGTGTTGAAATCTCTATGTCTATTTTCAGTGAAGTGCATGTCTATATAGAGGTTTAGAATCTTCTTGCCATTTTCTATCAACAAAGCCAGCTGGGACAGTGTGAAGAAAATTGTCAACTTGATAAGATTGAAATTTCTGATTTGTGACTTTGGGAGAATATCTAGTTATTTAATTGCTTTCAAACTATTTCTTAGCTACTGCATACAAGTCTGATACACATTTAGTCTAATTTCTTTCTAGGTTTTTCTTTTTACTTTTTATTTATTTATTTTATTCATTCATTCATTACAATTTATTTACTTTGTATTCCCCCCTCATCTCCTCCTAGTCACACCTACCCTCCCTTTTCTCCCTCTATGCCCTTTCCCTAATTCCCTGACCCTAGTTTATCAGGTCTCATCAAGGCTGGCTGCATTATCTTCCTCTGTGGCCTGGGAAGGCTTCTTCCCTCTTAGGAGTTGGTGATCAAAGAGCTGGCCACTGAGTTTGTGTCAGAGACAGCCCCTGTTCCCCTTACTAGGAAACCCACTTGGACACTAAGCAGACTATGGGCTTCCTCTGAATGTGTGGGGGTATCTAGGTTCTCTCCTCTCCATGAGTGGTCCTTGGTTGGAGTATTAGTCTCTGCAGAGCCCCCTGAGCCCAGGTATAGAAGAAGGAGATAGAAAGACATGGAGGGGGCAGGAATTCCACAAGCAGAACAACAGAGCCATTAGGTTTTTTGTTAAAATGCTCGTGTCCATATTTTTTGACATGAATATTTCTGCATATTGACTAAAGTTTTTTTATACTTCACTTATTTGACAAAGTTCTTTTTGACTATGTACATTTTAATGTAAGAAAACATTTAGAATTTTACCAAGAAATATTGTGTTATACTATTAGGTTTATTTTGTTTTGTTTATTTATTTGTAAAGACCATTTCTTGGGTAGATGCAATTCCTTTTCATATCTGGATTTATTGAGATTGGGATTTTTTCTTTGTTAGTTTATTTGTTTTTCTTGGATAACTGTTGAATATTGTTAGATGGTTTTACACATCTGTATTAGCCTCATGATAATAATGGTAAACTGCATAGATCTCCTCATGTTAAATCAACCATAGATTTCTGGACAACACACTAATTGTATTTGATTCACTAAAATTTTACAAAGGTGCATTTCCTTTACCAGTATGAGAAATATTGTTAAGGATTGTCCTTTTATAAACTTTGTAGTCGGGGCACTGGGGTGACCCTCTTTCCCAGAGAAATTCTGGGAAGAGCCTTTCTTTCCCAAAAAGAATTCATATAAAACAAATATTATTTCTCATTTAAACATTGTGAAGAATTTACCACTGAAATTATCTGAGCATGTGGTGAGCTTCTGGGATTTGTACCTTCAAAGAAGTTGTTAATTTTATATGAATAGCAAATTGATTGCACAAAGCTGCTCATTTTATTCCCTTCTCTTCTTTTAGACTCTGCATGAGCAGTAATGGTGCATCTCTCTCAGCATTATTCCTGACAACTGGTGCCTTCATCTGCCTTCTGTTATTTCTTCATCAGTTTCATTACATCACTTTCAATCTCATTGGTCTTCTCCCATTTAATCACTGAAATGAGCTTTAGTGTTTCCCAAGGTCATTTTTGTTTCGTGGACTTTGAAGTTCTATTGTTAAATACACTTATAATTAGTACTTCTATATTTTGATAATTTGATAGCTTTGTCAGTAAGAAATATATTTCTTTATCTCAAAGTGATGATAAGTCACACTTTGACACATTGTCTATTGTATTTGATATTAATATAATGATTGTGTTTTTTTATTAATATGTTATTGCATCTGATTTTTTCTTTATATTTAACCTAGAATTATTAGACAGCATAAAAAAATGGATACTTATTTTATACTAATCTAAAAGTCTTGTGTTTTAATTGTAACTCTTTACATTTCATTTAGTTATTTATAGAGTAAGACCTACTTTTTTGCTATGTTTTTACATTTTCCCATCTTATTTTGTTATTTTTATCATCTCAACTCTTACTGTCTACTTTTATATCCATTATTGGCTTCTGAGGCAGGTCTTTTTTTTTTTTTGGTTTTTAATGGTAGCTCTATGCTTTGTAATCCAAATATTTACCTTCTACATTTCGTATTATACAACTTCACATATGCCAAGATAGCTTTATATAACAACAGTGCATTTCTATTTTTGTTCTTCTGACCTGCATATTGTTTTTTTACTGTTTTACTTTCCATATTACTGGTGCCTAAATTTAATATAATTTTGCTTTTAAACATTAGTAATCTATTATTTTTTTTAATTTTTTTAAAAATTCTTGAGCTAGAGAGATCCTTCACAATTTGAGAGTGCATAGTGCTCTTGGAAGGACCAGAAATTCAGTCCCCTGCACCCATGTTGGATAGCTCATAATGGCCTGTAACTCCAACTCCAAGATATCTGACATCTGTGGCCTGGGTGGGCACCTGCACCCAGGTGCACAACACTTCCTCCCACACATGCATGAGCACATGGGTACACACACATGCAAACACACACATGCACATAATTAAAAATAGTGAAATTAAAACCTTATAAAATATTTTTAATTTTCTAAAAGCCTTTACTCATATTACTTCTAAGATTGTCATTTAGCCAAACGTTTGATAGTATTTTTTTCATCTTTGAAAGCTTAATTTCAAATTTTTGTAAAGAAAGTTAGCTGGCAATACAATCTTTTAAATTTAAATGGGTAAAAAAAAAAAACCTTATTTGTACTTTATTTTATTTTTGAGATATTTAGTGTCTAAATATGGAATTGCAAGCTTTTATTCCCCCCCAGCTTTGGTAAAACCATTCCCCTATTTTCTCCTGACTGAAGCAGTTCCCAATGACAAGAATACTGTCAGGGTCCTCTCTTTCCAGGTCTCACCATTTACCTGCAAATTTCATGATTTCCTTATTTTTCATTGCTGAGTAATACTCCATTGTATAGATGTACCACAGTTTCTGCATCCATTCTTCAGTTGAGGGGCATCTGGGTTGTTTCCAGCTTCTGGCTATTACAAATAAAGCTGCTACAAACATGGTTGAGCAAATGTCCTTTTTGTGTACTTGAGCCTCTTTTGGGTATATGCCTAGGAGTGGTATGGCTGGATCTTGAGGAAGCGCTATTCCTAGTTGTCTGAGAAAGCGCCAGATTGATTTCCAGAGTGGTTGTACAAGTTTATATTCCTACCAGCAGTGGAGAAGGGTTCCCCCATGGCAGTTCAGTGTCCAAGTGGGTTACATAGTAATGGGAAGATGGACTGCCTCTGACATAATCTGATTGGCCTGCTCTTTGATCACCTCCCCTTGAGGGGGGAGCAGCCTTACCAGGCCACGGTAGAGGACAATGCAGCCAATTTTGATGAGAACTGATAGACTAAGATCAGAAAGGAGAGGAGGACCTCCCCTATCAGTGAACTTGGGGAGTGGCATGCATGCAGAAAGGGGAGAGAGGGTGGGATCGGGAGGGGAGGAGGGAGGGGCTTATGGGGAGATACAAAATGAGTAAAGTGTAATTAATAAAAAATTTTAAAAAAAAGAATACTGTCATTCTTCTTGATTGACTCATCATTTTCCTCTGGCTGATTTTAATATTTGTTTTTCTTTAATGATTTCAGCAATTATAATAGGATGTGCCTTGTGGTTTCTTCGTTTCTTCTTCTTGAGTTAATTTTGAGCTCTTTTGGCTCCACTACAAAGACAACTTCCTCAAACTACTCTATGATATGACCTTTGTATAAAAAAAAAAAAAAAAAAAACCTCTGGTTGTTAGACATAACAGTTGGTACATTAGACACAAATTATACAGTTAATTTTTCTATTAGGCTTAGGAGGACCCCTTTGCAACCTTTTCAATAATAGCTCTACAACTTGATGGGTATGCACAGAAGTTGATAGGTATGTGACAAGTGATGATGATAGATGATAGATGATAGATAATAGATAGATAGATAGATAGATAGATAGATAGATAGATAGATAGATAGATAGATGAGAGAGAGGGAGAGATGATGGCTAAGTCTTTGAGACAACAGAACTTTAATTTTTTTCCTTTGGTGAATTGTTTTATTTGCTAGGCTGAAATCACATTTAGTAAACAAATGCTGTTTTCCAAAATTACCCATTCCTCTCTCTCTCTCTCTCTCTCTCTCTCTCTCATCAAAATTTTTCTTTCCTCTTTTCTCTCAGAGAAGGAAAACATTAGTCTGGATAAAATAAAAAATGTCAAAAAAGACATTAAGTTTGGCTCTGGAGTCCAAGTCCCCATGGTCCCTTGCTTAAGCTTTTTCCTTAGGTGTGTAAGGAAAGTAAGTTTTTTAATCACTCTGAGTATTCATGTCTCCATTTGCAAAGTGAAAATCATTAAAGTTTCTGTTAGAAAACAAATGAGTGAATAATATTTCCCACTCAAAGAGTTCCTCACGAAAAATATTAGAATTGCTGTTAGATGTTAGTGTTGTGTTCATTACTATGTGACCATGAAGCCCTTGCTATTTTTTTAAAGGATGATTTTACAGATAGATTTCAGTTTGACGAAACTGACCTTGTATTTTCCTTTGTATTCCACATTCAAGCTTCATGAAGGGGGAAAAGAAATATTGTTTGGAAGAGCAAGTACTTCCATGTATTACAATTCTGAAGAACCTGGAACTACATCATGTATTATGATTTGATGGAAGAACTAACAGTACATGTGTACTGTCACAAACATGGACATAGTTAGTTACAGTAAAAGGATACATTACAGACTCAGCAGCAGCAAGGATGCTTGTGGGTAATCTCTAAGTGACTACAGAGGAAAGCCTCCAACACTGGAATGAGAGGAAACACATGAATGGTGTGAAATGTGGTCATTTCCAGAAGCTCAGTGAAGACTCAGTGCCTGGGATTTGTAGTGTAGCCTAAAAACAGGTACAGCCTGCCTTTCATCTAACAAAACTCCATATTCCTGAGGAAAAACAGGCTCCAACTTAATTTTGTTTCTATAAGCAGCCTCAGGTGTCAGCAGAGTGACATACTCATTTTAACTAGGAAATGTTTTAAAGAATTGTAAAGATCTTTTTGCCAGTAACATTGCCAAGGCTCTGCCTTGCAGCAGGTTTTTCTAAGGAAAATGGCATGAGCCTTGCCATGTTGACTTTTTCTACCTACTAATCTGCAGGCTTTTAACCCTGTTCTTTAAGGCTTCTTTCCTCACGCCTAATCCACCCCCCTCCCAAATCCTAACAGGCTCAATTATGAGGTAAGGAAGAAAAGTGTTACGTGTCTCACATTATAAGGCCTGGTCTTTTGCACTATAATTCTAGCTTAATTCCACATTTTTGTCAATTACAAATTCCTGCAACTATTTCTTTTAAACTCTTACTTTATGAGAGGTAGTTTGATGTTTTGTTTGTTTGTTTGTTTGTTTGTTTTACAGATACAACACACTGTTGTAGAATTGTAATTAGTATTCAAGAAGAACCTTCTAATTAAACAGTCTCTATCCAAGTATATTAATTATTAGAACACATTTGCCTTTATAATCACTGCTAGAATAAAATCACTGCTGATCATTTAAGATTTAGATAAAACGACACTTTGATTCATTTGCTTGTTAATATCACCAACTATGGAAATAAATTGCTCTTTGTTGTTGCATTTTATGATTTCTTACTATGATGAAAACAGATGCATAATGCTTACCTATGGGATTAGATCTCTGTCCATATACTTGATAGTAATCCATTTTCTCTAAGGAATCATCTCATATATCAAACTGAGGTCTAGAGTTTAACCAATAATTTACTGGCTTATTCTATTAAAATTATTTGAAAGTGTGTGTGTGTGTGTGTGTGTGTGTGTGTGTGTGTGTGTGTGTGTAGGTACAGTGAAAGTACATTTTGGTTTATTACAGTGATATACCAAATTATGCATTCATTTTGAAATTAGTAACAGTTGCAGATCATATTTTTTAAGCTTGATATTCTGGATATCAAAAACTAACATGTTTAAACAACTTTATAAGTTCAACCCAAAGTCCAAAAGCTTAAAATCTTCACCTTAAAATAATTAATTGATCAAAATGCATGTTTATGTGTAAGACTGTAATGTCAGAATCTAGCCTTTGTGCAGGCTGTGCTATCTGGGACAGCCTCCTCTCATGGACCCACAGCCTCCTATCGAGACACTGTCTATGCGTCTCCAGCAAACAAACTTCCAGGTACCAGGATCTCTCACCTGGGAACTGAGTTAACATTGAAGTGTAAGTATTGTAGTCACATCCTGCCTCCTACCTGGAAGCGAGTGTTAAGAGAAATCTCCCTTCTGCCATGTGCTTCCTCTCTTGGGGACTCCAGTATATTGTTACTCTAGAGCTAGAGCCCTGCCATGCTTTGTCTATCCAGAGCACTAATGACTTCTCTAATGAACTCCTTTCTCCCCAGTAAACTGCTTCAGTGTCCTTCTGAACACCAGTAAAGCCGCTCAGTATTTTAATTATTGAAAATAGTATAAATTGATACAGTAAACTTTTTTCTGTATATATTCACTCTACTTCTTGGGTTATTTTAATTATTTACTGCCTTTTACTTTAAGTTTCAACATTCTGTGTTTTACTGAATATTTTAAGGGTGTATTTTTCTTCCAAATACTACATTAGCTTTTCCCCAATTCCACTATGTATTTTGTGATCAGTTTAATTTTGTCATTTTGTAATGTTTTTATGACTCTTCTTTAACCTGTAAACTATTTTAACATCTGAGTTTTAAGTATTTATTTAAATAGAATAACAAATTGCCTTTCTAATTAATTACAATATAATCAGAAAGTTTTTCCTTTTTTAAATTAAATTTTTATTTTTTTTAATATCAGAAAGTTTTTCCTAATTGTTAGCACTCTGATATGTACTAGGAATTGCTGCACAGCCAAATATGCCCTCAGGTCAGCTTCATCTGCAAGTCACACCCTTGAAAACTCTGGACTGCTGATCATCATCTGCACATGTGGAGCTGGTCTGCCTGGAATGCTCCCCTATTCTTTTGGAATTTTACCTTTTTGTGGATTCATCCGATCTTGTTTACTATCAGGACCAAAGCCCCTGAACCCTTCTACAAAAGATGCCTTTACACATTCTCTTATGGATTGTATGACCCCTTTATTATCTATTTTTTTGTTTTGTTTTGTTTGGCTTGTTTTGTGATGGGGTCTCACTGTGTAATCCATGTACCTCAGACATGTGTTCCTCCTGCCTCAGCTTCCTGGCTGTTGGGATTACAGGCATGTGATGTCATACTTAGCTAACCTCCCTCTCGTGTAACATCTATTTCACATGAAAAGTTTCTTTTTTTGTGAGGAGTACTTGTGCCTGGATCACCTGAAGTACTTTTGACAAACACAGGATTATATTTTAACCCCAGAACATTTTAACTAGAATCTCAAGCCTGCTGTGTTAGAATAAGTAGAACTGCTAATATAGAGCTAGAAACATCACTGTCAATTTTGTGAACATTCAAGTTGATAACTTCCCACTGTTGTTGATTTGTTTGTCTTTTATAATTATGTCTCCATAGCCCAACAACAAATTAACTCATGTTAATGAATAAAAGAAATAATAGTGACCATACAGGTAGTTCAGTGGTTAGAAGTATATACTTCTCTTGCAGAGAACCTAAGTTCCCAGCAGCCTCACTAGGCATCTCACTACTATCTTTAATTCTAACTCCAGGGGTATCTGGCCTCAACAGGTACCTGCACTCAGATACACACACACACACACACACACACACACACACACACACACACACACTTCAAAATTTACAAAAAAGAAACAATAAATGTAGTATTATGTTAAATAATTCCAGCAGTTGTCCAAAGGGTACAATTTCATGGGAGGCTAATTGTTCGACACAGCATTAGGTCTGAGCAATTCTCCCAGCTTTTAGTGTCCTGGCTAAAACATTAACAGTTCTGTAAGGTTTAACTGGTCAAACCTATTAGCATTAATGTACTCATGACTTCAGAGTATTTGAATTGCCAGAGTCCATTTGACATAACAAGTCACCTCTGTCATTACTCCGACCTTGTATCTGAGAATGGAAAGTGACACTGCTTGCCAAGGTGTTCAGCAGGAAGAAAACAAAATTAGAAGCAGGGTCTTTGCGATGTTCAGGAACAAAATAAAGAAAGAGTGAAACTATTCTGAAGAGAAGGAAGCAGTCAGATGAGCTGCAGCTGCCTTGTCATGGTTTTCTGGGACAGTATAATGCAGAGATCTGTGTATAAAATGCAAGTGAGAGGGTGAATGAACAGTCAGATTCACTCACCAGCACTAAACAGATTCTATTTATACAAGGAAATAAAATTAAAGTTAAGACAGCTGAAGCTTGAAACTTTCTAGGGTAGGTTTGCTTGTATTGTCCTCTATCTACGAGTGGCAAAATTTGAATTATACTCACATATGAACACTAGTTTTGAAATTAAACGAGAATAGGATTGAAACCACTTCTTCTTGATTCAAACTAATTGAAGTTTCTTGTAGGCCAACATTAAGTTACACAATATACTGACTCAGTAGAGATGTTTTATTTATATTATTATTATCATTGTTATTGTTATTATTATTAATCACACTGGGGATTTGACCCAGTATGAAACATAGTAGGGAAAACCTTATTAATAAATTTTATGCCCAAAGTTTTATCTATCTATCTATCTATCTATCTATCTATCTATCTATCTATCTAT
>NW_026596089.1:3878908-3882830 GCF_907164565.1 Psammomys obesus | reverse complement strand
TATCTATCTATCTATCTATCTATCTATCTATCTATCTATCTATCTATCTATGGCCTTAAACTCTATTGTAGCTTAGGAAGGTTTTTAACTTGCAGTCTTCCTACCTCAACCTCCTTGGGCTGAGATTACAGTTCTTCAACGGTGAGTCTGGCTAGTACTTATTTTATTTCATTTTTTATTCTTTTTCTTCTCTTCAAAATCTACCACCAGATGGCAGTAAATGCACCGGCTATTTTGAAAAACTGGCAACAACCTGCTGAATTAAAACTGAGTTTGTTTCCAAGTGGTTTGTAAGAATAAATTTTAATTGGCAGAATGGAAGAAAAATTTGCAAAAAAAAAAAAAAAACTAGGTTGAATACTTTTAATGCTAACTGGAAGATACCACAAGACCAGTAACAAAGAAGAACCAAAATAGAAAATATTTCCCACTGAGTTTGGGAGAGAATACATATATAAATTGAATCAATAAAAGTGAAAAGGCCAAATCAGCTGAATGTATCTCTTAGGGTTTCCATTGCTGTTAAGAGACTTTTATAAAGGAAGACATTTAGTTCGGATTGGCTTACAGTTTCAGAGGTTTAGTCCATTGTTATCATGGCAGGAGGCACGGTGGCACACAGGAAGACATGGCGCTAGAGAAGGAGCTAAGTTCTACATACAGATCATCAAACCGCAGAAAGAAAATGCCATAGTTGGTCTGGACTGAGAATCTGAGATTTCAAAGCCTGTCCCCAGTGGCATAATTTCTCCAATAATTTCTACCATATCTACCCCAACAAGGCCACACCTCTTAATAGTGCCACTCCCTATTGGCCTATGGGTGCCATTTTTTTTTAATCCACCACACTATGAGACTCAGCAATAGGTCATGATGCCCAATGGCTCTTACTAAGGCAGTCACAAAATTTGAGAAGAGAGCTATGGAGTTGGAACAGAATCTCTAGCATAATACAGAAACTTGAATTGGCACTTAACAAACAGAAATTTAATAAACAGGCAGCAAGAACACTCTGCCATCAAATTGCAGAGAAATTTGTCTCTGCAAAGAAAGTTGTCTGGGGCTCAGCTTTCATTCCTACTGACAAGTGTTCATGGTAATGGAAGATATACTGCATGATGCCAGAGAAAGGTAGTTTCAACCCAGATACAAAACCTTTGATCTGCAATGGTTGCAGGATACACTGATACAGTGGTGGCACATCTTTTGTGGGACTAACCAGCCAATAGCTGATGGGATTGAGGCTTACTGCATGGGATGGTCGAAGCACATATGAGCAGCTGTTGTCAGAAATGTAGCACTTCACCTCGTTAGTATTGAGTGAGTCTCCCAGACCTGTTGCTGATTATTAATATTTAATATTGATTTATCTTTTACTTAAACAGTGGTTATTCCTAAACCAGCTGAATGGCCAAATGACCACACAGAGACAAGGACTTATTTAATTAACCTAGAGCACAATACTGGGCAATAATTACTCCATCCTAAATCTCCAAGCCCACATAGCTTTCTCCCATTCAGATTTCTCACATTACACTTGCTTTTTAGACATATCTTAGGTCTAGTTTGTTCATCTCCTCTGTTTCCAGGTCCTCTCCACCCAGTTTTCTCTTCCGGATTCCTTCCACTCACTCTTTTCCCCTCCCCTCCTGACCAAGATATCAAACCCTATTCTCTCCTTTGCTCAGCATTGATTGATTGTTTTGTTGACAATACAGAAAACAAATGATAGCATGTTTACACAAACTTGAGAGGAGGAATGCTTAGAATAAACATCACAATGCAATGTCAGGATTGAAACCACATAGTGGGGTAGAGAAATCAGCATTTGAATAAACAAGGGTAAATTGTATATATTCCACAAGAATGTAATACCAACACAGATCCCCTCTCTTCCCATGCTTACACCTTTTTAACCTTGACCAGCTAGCTGCTTTCACAATGGCCAATCATGTTCAACACAATGCTTTCTTGCATTCAGTTGACCTATGACTCACTGTAAATTAGAGTGGAAAATTTCAAGGTATTTAAACTTTTTCAGCCAGTATTTTCTGATAACTTATCCAAATATTGGGATGTTTGGATGAAAATAATGGTTGGACATGAGTATAAATAACACCCTATCCCAACACCTCATTTTCTCTGTCTGTCTTCAAATATCTAAGAGCATGCTTGAGGAAGAAAAGGGAGATTTAAAGGTATATTGCATGATCCAATATCAGAATGGAATGTCCCACAAACTGGTGTTAAGTCTCTCCTTTCTTGAAAGACTCCAGTTGTGGCTGAAGGACCATCTTCCAAAGTTATTGTAAAACATTATTGTAGAATCTCATGCCAGAAAGTATAGCCCTAGACATTGTGTTCAGGCAGAGATATCGCACATTTTCTCTAGAACATTTGTGACAACTGAGTTGACTGAATCATGATTCCAGTGGCTCTCAAGGAATTAGCATGTTCTAGTAAATAAATAAAGTAAAGACATAACAGAATAAATCCTAATATTCAAACCCAGAGTCTCTGAGAGAAAGAATTCTGCCCTTGGTTTAAACCAATATCCCATGCTAAGTACATTTTCAAATGTCCACAGCTTAGTCATTTGACCACTTTATGGAAAAGGCATTACAGACTTACATAAATTCAACTTCTACTTGAAATTTGGCAAAGCATTTAAATTGGCTACTTGAAAAAACAGTGGAAAAAATCTATTAAATGCTTTTTAATAGATCACATAGTATTGTTTTGGGACATTATCACTTTTAAGTTTCTCTTCAAGGAGCACTTTCCTACCTAGGCAACAACAACATAATTTGTTACCAGTTATCCATTTCATTACAGTAAGGAACACCCAATACAAAATGAGGACATTGCATGTTGAGATTTGGTAATGAATTTATGATTGATTCAGTTTTGCCAAAATGGGACTTTCTATCAGGCTATTTGAAGCTTGTAAAAGTCACCTTACTATAATAAACCTAGTTGTGCTACTTTGTTCAAAAGCTGAAAAATATTATAGCTGGTCTTAGATTTGGCAAATCGTCAAATAACTCTCAGCAGACTTATTAATAGAATTTTGTTATGGAAAAATGGATGAGACTATACAAAAAGTTAGTATCAGGATAAGGAGAAAAAAAGAGAAGAATAACAGTCTTTTCACCATAGAAATAGAGCCTTTCAAATCCTTGGCAAATGAGATCTCATCTTTGCTTCATTTATTTTGTTTTAAATGTCTCTCTGGCTAGTTTTATCATTAATTTTCAGTCAGATGAACAAAAAGAGTGGACCAAAATGTCAACAGCAAGAATTGAGGGTTGTAATTGGGAAGCATTAAAGAAAATAACATCAGCAGTCACCACTGCTGTGATTAATGGATGCTCTAGGTGTGCAGAGAAATGTCACTGTAATGATGTGGACAAGTCCACATAATGAAAAGTAAGGGAGCAGGAGGTGGGGGAGGGGGCTGGGGAAAGGATGACCTATGAAACACATTTTATTTTAAAATGCCATAGTGACAGCCAGCCAGAGATGCAGGTCAGAGCATACACAGTGGCATCGACTGCCTCTGTAAACTGGTAGTAAGTTGCTTTTTTTTTTCTTTCTTTCTTTGTGGAGAGGGTTTCACGTAACTAGGATGGCCTCAATTCACTATGTAGCAGAGGAGGATCTTGAATCCTGGATTCTATGTCCACCCTAGAAGAGCTGCAATCACAGGTGTGCACCACCTCACCTGGCAGGGCATGCATTTGATGCCCCAGGCTGGGGCCATAGTTGAGTTGGTTGAGTTCTTCCCTAGCATGTATAAGGCCCTGGGTCTGATTACAAGTACGGCATAAGCAAGGATTTATAAAGCTAAGTTGGTATGTGGGGAGGAGGGTGAGATAAATAAATAAATAAATAAATAAATAAATAAATAAATAAATAAATA